>NW_027223782.1:600000-764655 GCF_028538775.1 Myotis yumanensis
CAGTGGCTATTACAGGACAGCGGAAATGACTATACTATCTCTATGACATTGTGGTGCCTATCACGATACGATGGCTGTGACATTATAGTGGGTATGCCATCACCATGTCTATGAAATCATGACGGTTACGAAGTCAACGGCAATGAAATAACAATGTCTATGAAACTACAGTGGCTTTGACCTTACAATATATATGATGTTATAGTTGCTGTGATGTCACAATGGCTATGCCATCACAATGGCTATGCCATCACAATGGCTATGACATCACAATGGCTATGACATCATAGTGGCTATGACGTTCCAATGGGTATGACATCAAAATGGCTATGACCTGAAATTTGCATTGACTTAAATATGTCTGTGTCATTACAGTGCCTGTGACGTTACAATGGCTGAGACATTTTCGAGGCTATGACGATGCAATTCCTGTGGCATTGTAGGTAGCTATGACTTTTCAATGGCTATGACATTGATGTGGCCATGAGCTTTCAATGGCTATGACGTCACAATGCCTACGACCTAACAATGGCTATGACGTCACAGTGGCTATTACAGGACAGCGGAAATGACTATACTATCTCTATGACATTGTGGTGCCTATCACGTTACGATGGCTGTGACATTATAGTGGCTATGCCATCACCATGTCTATGACATCATGATGGTTACGAAGTCAACGGCAATGACATAACAATGTCTATGAAACTACAGTGGCTTTGACCTTACAATATATATGATGTTATAGTCGCTGTGATGTCACAATGGCTATGCCATCACAATGGCTATGCCATCACAATGGCTATGCCATCACAATGGCTATGACATCACAGTTTCTATAACATCATAGTGGCTATGGCGTTCCAATGGCTATGACATCAAAATGGCTATGACCTGAAATTTCCATTGACTTAAATATGTCTGTGTCATTACAGTGCCTGTGACGTTACAATGGCTGAGACATTTTCGTGGCTATGACGATGCAATTCCTGTGGCATTGTAGGTAGCTATGACTTTTCAATGGCTATGACATTGATGTGGCCATGAGCTTTCAATGGCGATGACGTCACAATGCCTACGACCTAACAATGTATATGACGTCACAGTGGCTATTACAGGACAGCGGAAATGACTATACTATCTCTATGACATTGTGGTGCCTATCAGGTTACGATGGCTGTGACATTATAGTGGCTATGCCATCACCATGTCTATGACATCATGACGGTTACGAAGTCAAAGGCAAAGACATAACAATGTCTATGAAACTACAGTGGCTTTGACCTTACAATATATATGATGTTATAGTCGCTGTGATGTCACAATGGCTATGTCATCACAATGGCTATGCCATCACAATGGCTATGCCATCACAATGGCTATGACATCATGACGGTTACGACGTCAACGGCAATGACATAACAATGTCTATGAAACTTCAGTGGCTTTGACCTTACAATATATATGATGTTATACTCGCTGTGATGTCACAATGGCTATGCCATCACAATGGCTATGACATCACAATGGCTATGACATCACAGTTTCTATGACATCATAGTGGCTATGACGTTCCAATGGCTATGACATCAAAATGGCTATGACCTGAAATTTGCATTGACTTAAATATGTCTGTGTCATTACAGTGCCTGTGACGTTACAATGGCTGAGACATTTTCGTGGCTATGACGATGCAATTCCTGTGGCATTGTAGGTAGCTATGACTTTTCAATGGCTATGACATTGATGTGGCCATGAGCTTTCAATGGCTATGACGTTACAATGCCTACGACCTAACAATGGCTATGACGTCACAGTGGCTATTACAGGACAGCGGAAATGACTATACTATCTCTATGACATTGTGGTGCCTATCACGTTACGATGGCTGTGACATTATAGTGGCTATGCCATCACCATGTCTATGACATCATGATGGTTATGAAGTCAACGGCAATGACATAACAATGTCTATGAAACTATAGTGGCTTTGACCTTACAATATATATGATGTTATAGTCGCTGTGATGTCACAATGGCTATGCCATCACAATGGCTATGCCATCACAATGGCTATGACATCACAGTTTCTATGACATCATAGTGGCTATGACGTTCCAATGGCTATGACATCAAAATGGCTATGACCTGAAATTTGCATTGACTTAAATATGTCTGTGTCATTACAGTGCCTGTGACATTACAATGGCTGAGACATTTTCGTGGCTATGACGATGCAATTCCTGTGGCATTGTAGGTAGCTATCACTTCTCAATGGCTATGACATTGATGTGTCCATGAGCTTTCAATGGCTATGACGTCACAATGCCTACGACCTAACAATGTCTATTACGTCACTGGCTATTACAGGACAGCGGAAATGACTATACTATCTCTATGACATTGTGGTGCCTATCACGATACGATGGCTGTGACATTATAGTGGGTATGCCATCACCATGTCTATGAAATCATGACGGTTACGAAGTCAACGGCAATGACATAACAATGTCTATGAAACTACAGTGGCTTTGACCTTACAATATATATGATGTTATAGTCGCTGTGATGTCACAATGGCTATGCCATCACAATGGCTATGACATCACAGTTTCTATGACATCATAGTGGCTATGACGTTCCTATGGCTATGACAACAAAATGGCTATGACCTGAAATTTGCATTGACTTAAATATGTCTGTGTCGTTACAGTGCCTGTGACGTTACAATGGCTGAGACATTTTCGTGGCTATGACGATGCAATTCCTGTGTCATTGTAGGTAGCTATGACTTTTCAATGGCTATGACATTGATGTGGCCATGAGCTTTCAATGGCTATGACGTCACAATGCCTACGACCTAACAATGGCTATGACGTCACAGTGGCTATTACAGGACAGCGGAAATGACTATACTATCTCTATGACATTGTGGTGCCTATCACGTTACGATGGCTGTGACATTATAGTGGCTATGCCATCACCATGTCTATGACATCATGATGGTTACGACGTCAACGGCAATGACATAACAATGTCTATGAAACTACAGTGGCTTTGACCTTACAATATATATGATGTTATAGTCGCTGTGATGTCACAATGGCTATGCCATCACAATGGCTATGCCATCACAATGGCTATGACATCACAGTTTCTATGACATCATAGTGGCTATGACGTTCCAATGGGTATGACATCAAAATGGCTATGACCTGAAATTTGCATTGACTTAAATATGTCTGTGTCATTACAGTGCCTGTGACGTTACAATGGCTGAGACATTTTCGTGGCTATGACGATGCAATTCCTGTGGCATTTTAGGTAGCTATGACTTTTCAATGGCTATGACATTGATGTGGCCATGAGCTTTCAATGGCTATGACGTCACAATGCCTACGACCTAACAATGGCTATGACGTCACAGTGGCTATTACAGGACAGCGGAAATGACTATACTATCTCTATGACATTGTGGTGCCTATCACGTTACGATGGCTGTGACATTATAGTGGCTATGCCATCACCATGTCTATGACATCATGATGGTTACGAAGTCAACGGCAATGACATAACAATGTCTATGAAATTACAGTGGCTTTGACCTTACAATATATATGATGTTATAGTCGCTGTGATGTCACAATGGCTATGCCATCACAATGGCTATGCCATCACAATGACTATGACATCACAGTTTCTATGACATCATAGTGGCTATGACGTTCCAATGGCTATGACATCAAAATGGCTATGACCTGAAATTTGCATTGACTTAAATATGTCTGTGTCATTACAGTGCCTGACATTACAATGGCTGAGACATTTTCGTGGCTATGACGATGCAATTCCTGTGGCATTGTAGGTAGCTATCACTTCTCAATGGCTATGACATTGATGTGGCCATGAGCTTTCAATGGCTATGACGTCACAATGCCTACGACCTAACAATGGCTATTACGTCACAGTGGCTATTACAGGACAGCGGAAATGACTATACTATCTCTATGACATTGTGGTGCCTATCACGATACGATGGCTGTGACATTATAGTGGGTATGCCATCACCATGTCTATGAAATCATGACGGTTACGAAGTCAACGGCAATGACATAACAATGTCTATGAAACTACAGTGGCTTTGACCTTACAATATATATGATGTTATAGTTGCTGTGATGTCACAATGGCTATGCCATCACAATGGCTATGCCATCACAATGGCTATGACATCACAGTTTCTATGACATCATAGTGGCTATGACGTTCCAATGGCTATGACATCAAAACGGCTATGACCTGAAATTTGCATTGACTTAAATATGTCTGTGTCATTACAGTGCCTGTGACGTTACAATGGCTGAGACATTTTCGTGGCTATGACGATGCAATTCCTGTGGCATTGTAGGTAGCTATGACTTTTCAATGGCTATGACATTGATGTGGCCATGAGCTTTCAATGGCTATGACGTCACAATGCCTACGACCTAACAATGGCTATGACGTCACAGTGGCTATTACAAGACAGCGGAAATGACTATACTATCTCTATGACATTGTGGTGCCTATCACGTTTCGATGGCTGTGACATTATAGTGGCTATGCCGTCACCAACTATGACATCATGATGGTTACGACGTCAACGGCAATGACATAACAATGTCTGTGAAACTACAGTGGCTTTGACCTTACAATATATATGATGTTATAGTCGCTGTGATGTCACAATGGCTATGTCATCACAATGGCTATGCCATCACAATGGCTATGCCATCACAATGGCTATGACATCACAGTTTCTATAACATCATAGTGGCTATGGCGTTCCAATGGCTATGACATCAAAATGGCTATGACCTGAAATTTGCATTGACTTAAATATGTCTGTGTCATTACAGTGCCTGTGACTTTACAATGGCTGTGACATTTTCGTGGCTATGAGGATGCAATTCCTGTGGCATTGTAGGTAGCTATGACTTTTCAATGGCTATGACATTGATGTGGCCATGAGCTTTCAATGGCTATGACGTCACAATGCCTACGACCTAACAATGGCTATGACGTCACAGTGGCTATTACAGGACAGCGGAAATGACTATACTATCTCTATGACATTGTGGTGCCTATCATGTTACGATGGCTGTGACATTATAGTGGCTATTCCATCACCATGTCTATGACATCATGACGGTTACGAAGTCAAAGGCAAAGACATAACAATGTCTATGAAACTACAGTGGCTTTGACCTTACAATATATATGATGTTATACTCGCTGTGATGTCACAATGGCTATGCCATCACAATGGCTATGCCATCACAATGGCTATGACATCACAGTTTCTATGACATCATAGTGGCTATGACGTTCCAATGGCTATGACATCAAAATGGCTATGACCTGAAATTTGCATTGACTTAAATATGTCTGTGTCATTACAGTGCCTGTGACGTTACAATGGCTGAGACATTTTCGTGGCTATGACGATGCAATTCCTGTGGCATTGTAGGTAGCTATGACTTTTCAATGGCTATGACATTGATGTGGCCATGAGCTTTCAATGGCTATGACGTCACAATGCCTACGACCTAACAATGGCTATGACGTCACAGTGGCTATTACAGGACAGCGCAAATGACTATACTATCTCTATGACATTGTGGTGCCTATCACGTTACGATGGCTGTGACATTATAGTGGCTATGCCATCACCATGTCTATGACATCATGATGGTTACGAAGTCAACGGCAATGACATAATAATGTCTATGAAACTACAGTGGCTTTGACCTTACAATATATATGATGTTATAGTCGCTGTGATGTCACAATGGCTATGCCATCACAATGGCTATGACATCACAGTTTCTATGACATCATAGTGGCTATGACGTTCCAATGGCTATGACATCAAAATGGCTATGACCTGAAATTTGCATTGACTTAAATATGTCTGTGCCATTACATGCCTGTGACGTTACAATGGCTGTGACATTTTCGTGGCTATGACGATGCAATTCCTGTGGCATTGTAGGTAGCTATGACTTTTCAATGGCTATGACATTGATGTGGCCATGAGCTTTCAATGGCTATGACGTCACAATGCCTACGACCTAACAATGGCTATGACGTCACAGTGGCTATTACAGGACAGCGGAAATGACTATACTATCTCTATGACATTGTGGTGCCTATCACGTTACGATGGCTGTGACATTATAGTGGCTATGCCATCACCATGTCTATGACATCATGACGGTTACGACGTCAACGGCAATGACATAACAATGTCTATGAAACTTCAGTGGCTTTGACCTTACAATATATATGATGTTATACTCGCTGTGATGTCACAATGGCTATGCCATCACAATGGCTATGACATCACAATGGCTATGACATCACAGTTTCTATAACATCATAGTGGCTATGGCGTTCCAATGGCTATGACATCAAAATGGCTATGACCTGAAATTTCCATTGACTTAAATATGTCTGTGTCATTACAGTGCCTGTGACGTTACAATGGCTGAGACATTTTCGTGGCTATGACGATGCAATTCCTGTGGCATTGTAGGTAGCTATGACTTTTCAATGGCTATGACATTGATGTGGCCATGAGCTTTCAATGGCGATGACGTCACAATGCCTACGACCTAACAATGGATATGACGTCACAGTGGCTATTACAGGACAGCGGAAATGACTATACTATCTCTATGACATTGTGGTGCCTATCAGGTTACGATGGCTGTGACATTATAGTGGCTATGCCATCACCATGTCTATGACATCATGACGGTTACGAAGTCAAAGGCAAAGACATAACAATGTCTATGAAACTACAGTGGCTTTGACCTTACAATATATATGATGTTATAGTCGCTGTGATGTCACAATGGCTATGTCATCACAATGGCTATGCCATCACAATGGCTATGCCATCACAATGGCTATGACATCACAGTTTCTATAACATCATAGTGGCTATGGCGTTCCAATGGCTATGACATCAAAATGGCTATGACCTGAAATTTGCATTGACTTAAATATGTCTGTGTCATTACAGTGCCTGTGACTTTACAATGGCTGTGACATTTTCGTGGCTATGAGGATGCAATTCCTGTGGCATTGTAGGTAGCTATGACTTTTCAATGGCTATGACATTGATGTGGCCATGAGCTTTCAATGGCTATGACGTCACAATGCCTACGACCTAACAATGGCTATGACGTCACAGTGGCTATTACAGGACAGCGGAAATGACTATACTATCTCTATGACATTGTGGTGCCTATCATGTTACGATGGCTGTGACATTATAGTGGCTATGCCATCACCATGTCTATGACATCATGACGGTTACGAAGTCAAAGGCAAAGACATAACAATGTCTATGAAACTACAGTGGCTTTGACCTTACAATATATATGATGTTATACTCGCTGTGATGTCACAATGGCTATGCCATCACAATGGCTATGCCATCACAATGGCTATGACATCACAGTTTCTATGACATCATAGTGGCTATGACGTTCCAATGGCTATGACATCAAAATGGCTATGACCTGAAATTTGCATTGACTTAAATATGT
Organism: Myotis yumanensis; assembly: GCF_028538775.1. Lineage (NCBI taxonomy): Eukaryota > Metazoa > Chordata > Mammalia > Chiroptera > Vespertilionidae > Myotis > Myotis yumanensis. The sequence continues at coordinate 607,599 of NW_027223782.1, forward strand.
CTGTGTCATTACAGTGCCTGTGACGTTACAATGGCTGAGACATTTTCGTGGCTATGACGATGCAATTCCTGTGGCATTGTAGGTAGCTATGACTTTTCAATGGCTATGACATTGATGTGGCCATGAGCTTTCAATGGCTATGACGTCACAATGCCTACGACCTAACAATGGCTGTGACGTCACAGTGGCTATTACAGGACAGCGCAAATGACTATACTATCTCTATGACATTGTGGTGCCTATCACGTTACGATGGCTGTGACATTATAGTGGCTATGCCATCACCATGTCTATGACATCATGATGGTTACGAAGTCAAAGGCAATGACATAATAATGTCTATGAAACTACAGTGGCTTTGACCTTACAATATATATGATGTTATAGTCGCTGTGATGTCACAATGGCTATGCCATCACAATGGCTATGACATCACAGTTTCTATGACATCATAGTGGCTATGACGTTCCAATGGCTATGACATCAAAATGGCTATGACCTGAAATTTGCATTGACTTAAATATGTCTGTGCCATTACATGCCTGTGACGTTACAATGGCTGTGACATTTTCGTGGCTATGACGATGCAATTCCTGTGGCATTGTAGGTAGCTATGACTTTTCAATGGCTATGACATTGATGTGGCCATGAGCTTTCAATGGCTATGACGTCACAATGCCTACGACCTAACAATGGCTATGACGTCACAGTGGCTATTACAGGACAGCGGAAATGACTATACTATCTCTATGACATTGTGGTGCCTATCACGTTACGATGGCTGTGACATTATAGTGGCTATGCCATCACCATGTCTATGACATCATGACGGTTACGACGTCAACGGCAATGACATAACAATGTCTATGAAACTTCAGTGGCTTTGACCTTACAATATATATGATGTTATACTCGCTGTGATGTCACAATGGCTATGCCATCACAATGGCTATGACATCACAATGGCTATGACATCACAGTTTCTATAACATCATAGTGGCTATGGCGTTCCAATGGCTATGACATCAAAATGGCTATGACCTGAAATTTCCATTGACTTAAATATGTCTGTGTCATTACAGTGCCTGTGACGTTACAATGGCTGAGACATTTTCGTGGCTATGACGATGCAATTCCTGTGGCATTGTAGGTAGCTATGACTTTTCAATGGCTATGACATTGATGTGGCCATGAGCTTCCAATGGCGATGACGTCACAATGCCTACGACCTAACAATGGATATGACGTCACAGTGGCTATTACAGGACAGCCGAAATGACTATACTATCTCTATGACATTGTGGTGCCTATCACGTTACGATGGCTGTGACATTATAGTGGCTATGCCATCACCATGTCTATGACATCATGACGGTTACGAAGTCAAAGGCAAAGACATAACAATGTCTATGAAACTACAGTGGCTTTGACCTTACAATATATATGATGTTATAGTCGCTGTGATGTCACAATGGCTATGTCATCACAATGGCTATGCCATCACAATGGCTATGCCATCACAATGGCTATGACATCACAGTTTCTATAACATCATAGTGGCTATGGCGTTCCAATGGCTATGACATCAAAATGGCTATGACCTGAAATTTGCATTGACTTAAATATGTCTGTGTCATTACAGTGCCTGTGACTTTACAATGGCTGTGACTTTTTCGTGGCTATGAGGATGCAATTCCTGTGGCATTGTAGGTAGCTATGACTTTTCAATGGCTATGACATTGATGTGGCCATGAGCTTTCAATGGCTATGACGTCACAATGCCTACGACCTAACAATGGCTATGACGTCACAGTGGCTATTACAGGACAGCGGAAATGACTATACTATCTCTATGACATTGTGGTGCCTATCATGTTACGATGGCTGTGACATTATAGTGGCTATGCCATCACCATGTCTATGACATCATGACGGTTACGAAGTCAAAGGCAAAGACATAACAATGTCTATGAAACTACAGTGGCTTTGACCTTACAATATATATGATGTTATACTCGCTGTGATGTCACAATGGCTATGCCATCACAATGGCTATGCCATCACAATGGCTATGACATCACAGTTTCTATGACATCATAGTGGCTATGACGTTCCAATGGCTATGACATCAAAATGGCTATGACCTGAAATTTGCATTGACTTAAATATGTCTGTGTCATTACAGTGCCTGTGACGTTACAATGGCTGAGACATTTTCGTGGCTATGACGATGCAATTCCTGTGGCATTGTAGGTAGCTATGACTTTTCAATGGCTATGACATTGATGTGGCCATGAGCTTTCAATGGCTATGACGTCACAATGCCTACGACCTAACAATGGCTATGACGTCACAGTGGCTATTACAGGACAGCGCAAATGACTATACTATCTCTATGACATTGTGGTGCCTATCACGTTACGATGGCTGTGACATTATACTGGCTATGCCATCACCATGTCTATGACATCATGATGGTTACGAAGTCAACGGCAATGACATAATAATGTCTATGAAACTACAGTGGCTTTGACCTTACAATATATATGATGTTATAGTCGCTGTGATGTCACAATGGCTATGCCATCACAATGGCTATGACATCACAGTTTCTATGACATCATAGTGGCTATGACGTTCCAATGGCTATGACATCAAAATGGCTATGACCTGAAATTTGCATTGACTTAAATATGTCTGTGCCATTACATGCCTGTGACGTTACAATGGCTGTGACATTTTCGTGGCTATGACGATGCAATTCCTGTGGCATTGTAGGTAGCTATGACTTTTCAATGGCTATGACATTGATGTGGCCATGAGCTTTCAATGGCTATGACGTCACAATGCCTACTACCTAACAATGGCTATGACGTCACAGTGGCTATTACAGGACAGCGGAAATGACTATACTATCTCTATGACATTGTGGTGCCTATCACGTTACGATGGCTGTGACATTATAGTGGCTATGCCATCACCATGTCTATGACATCATGACGGTTACGACGTCAACGGCAATGACATAACAATGTCTATGAAACTACAGTGGCTTTGACCTTACAATATATATGATGTTATACTCGCTGTGATGTCACAATGGCTATGCCATCACAATGGCTATGACATCACAATGGCTATGACATCACAGTTTCTATAACATCATAGTGGCTATGGCGTTCCAATGGCTATGACATCAAAATGGCTATGACCTGAAATTTCCATTGACTTAAATATGTCTGTGTCATTACAGTGCCTGTGACGTTACAATGGCTGAGACATTTTCGTGGCTATGACGATGCAATTCCTGTGGCATTGTAGGTAGCTATGACTTTTCAATGGCTATGACATTGATGTGGCCATGAGCTTTCAATGGCGATGACGTCACAATGCCTACGACCTAACAATGGATATGACGTCACAGTGGCTATTACAGGACAGCGGAAATGACTATACTATCTCTATGACATTGTGGTGCCTATCAGGTTACGATGGCTGTGACATTATAGTGGCTATGCCATCACCATGTCTATGACATCATGACGGTTACGAAGTCAAAGGCAAAGACATAACAATGTCTATGAAACTACAGTGGCTTTGACCTTACAATATATATGATGTTATAGTCGCTGTGATGTCACAATGGCTATGCCATCACAATGGCTATGACATCACAGTTTCTATGACATCATAGTGGCTATGACGTTCCTATGGCTATGACAACAAAATGGCTATGACCTGATATTTGCATTGACTTAAATATGTCTGTGTCATTACAGTGCCTGTGACGTTACAATGGCTGAGACATTTTCGTGGCTATGACGATGCAATTCCTGTGGCATTGTAGGTAGCTATGACTTTTCAATGGCTATGACATTGATGTGGCCATGAGCTTTCAATGGCTATGACGTCACAATGCCTACGACCTAACAATGGCTATGACGTCACAGTGGCTATTACAGGACAGCGGAAATGACTATACTATCTCTATGACATTGTGGTGCCTATCACGTTACGATGGCTGTGACATTATAGTGGCTATGCCATCACCATGTCTATGACATCATGATGGTTACGACGTCAACGGCAATGACATAACAATGTCTATGATACTACAGTGGCTTTGACCTTACAATATATATGATGTTATAGTCGCTGTGATGTCACAATGGCTATGCCATCACAATGGCTATGCCATCACAATGGCTATGACATCATAGTGGCTATGACGTTCCAATGGCTATGACATCAAAATGGCTATGACCTGAAATTTGCATTGACTTAAATATGTCTGTGTCATTACAGTGCCTGTGACGTTACAATGGCTGAGACATTTTCGTGGCTATGACGATGCAATTCCTGTGGCATTGTAGGTAGCTATGACTTTTAAATGGCTGGGACATTGATGTGGCCATGAGCTTTCAATGGCTATGACGTCACAATGCCTACAACCTAACAATGGCTATGACGTCACAGTGGCTATTACAGGACAGCGGAAATGACTATACTATCTCTATGACATTGTGGTGCCTATCACGTTACGATGGCTGTGACATTATAGTGGCTATGCCATCACCATGTCTATGACATCATGATGGTTACGAAGTCAACGGCAATGACATAACAATGTCTATGAAACTACAGTGGCTTTGACCTTACAATATATATGATGTTATACTCGCTGTGATGTCACAATGGCTATGGCATCACAATGGCTATGACATCACAATGGCTATGACATCACAGTTTCTATGACATCATAGTGGCTATGACGTTCCAATGGCTATGACATCAAAATGGCGATGACCTGAAATTTGCATTGACTTAAATATGTCTGTGTCATTACAGTGCCTGTGACGTTACAATGGCTGTGACATTTTCGTGGCTATGACGATGCAATTCCTGTGGCATTGTAGGTAGCTATGACTTTTCAATGGCTATGACATTGATGTGGCCATGAGCTTTCAATGGCTATGACGTCACAATGCCTACGACCTAACAATGGCTATGACGTCACAGTGGCTATTACAGGACAGCGGAAATGACTATACTATCTCTATGACATTGTGGTGCCTATCACGTTACGATGGCTGTGATATTATAGTGGCTATGCCATCACCATGTCTATGACATCATGAAGGTTACGAAGTCAACGGCAATGACATAACAATGTCTATGAAAATACAGTGGCTTTGACCTTACAATATATATGATGTTAGAGTCGCTGTGATGTCACAATGGCTATGCCATCACAATGGCTATGCCATCACAATGGCTATGACATCACAATGGCTATGACATCACAGTTTCTATAACATCATAGTGGCTATGGTGTTCCAATAGCTATGACATCAACATGGCTATGACCTGAAATTTGCATTGACTTAAATATGTCTGTGTCATTACAGTGCCTGTGACGTTACAATGGCTGTGACATTTTCGTGGCTATGACGATGCAATTCCTGTGGCATTGTAGGTAGCTATGACTTTTCAATGGCTATGACATTGATGTGGCCATGAACTTTCAATGGCTATGACGTCACAATGCCTACGACCTAACAATGGCTATGACGTCACAGTGGCTATTACAGGACAGCGGAAATGACTATACTATCTCTATGACATTGTGGTGCCTATCACGTTACGATGGCTGTGACATTATAGTGGCTATGCCATCACCATATCTATGACATCATGACGGTTACGACGTCAATGGCAATGACATAACAATGTCTATGAAACTACAGTGGCTTTGACCTTACAATGTATATGTTGTTATAGTCGCTGTGATGTCACAATGGCTATGCCATCACAATGGCTATGACATCACAATGGCTATGACATCACAGTTTCTATGACATCCTGGTGGCTATGACGTTCCAATGCCTATGACATCAAAATGGCTATGACCTGAAATTTGCATTGACTTAAATATGTCTGTCATTACAGTGCCTGTGAAGTTACAATGGTTGAGACATTTTCGTGGCTATGACGATGCAATTCCTGTGGCATTGTAGGTAGCTATGACTTTTGAATGGCTATGACATTGATGTGGCCATGAGCTTTCAATGGCTATGACGTCACAATGCCTACGACCTAACAATGGCTATGACGTCACAGTGGCTATTACAGGACAGCGGAAATGACTATACTATCTCTATGACATTGTGGTGCCTATCACGTTACGATGGCTGTGACATTATAGTGGCTATGCCATCACCATGGTTATGACATCGTGATGGTTACAAAGTCAACGACAATGACATAACAATGTCTATGAAACTACAGTGGCCTTGACCTTACAATATATATGATGTTAGAGTCGCTGTGATGTCACAATGGCTATGCAATCACAATGGCTATGCAATCACAATGGCTATGACATCACAATGTCTATGACATCACTGTTTCTATAACATCATAGTGGCTATGGTGTTCCAATGGCTATGACATCAAAATGGCTATGACCTGAAATTTGCATTGACTTAAATATGTCTGTGTCATTACAGTGCCTGTGACGTTACAATGGCTGAGACATTTTCGTGGCTATGACGATGCAATTCCTGTGGCATTGTAGGTAGCTATGACTTTTAAATGGCTACGACATTGATGTGGCCATGAGCTTTCAATGGCTATGACGTCACAATGCCTACAACCTAACAATGGCTATGACGTCACAGTGGCTATTACAGGACAGCGGAAATGACTATACTATCTCTATGACATTGTGGTGCCTATCACGTTACGATGGCTGTGACATTATAGTGGCTATGCCATCACCATGTCTATGACATCATGATGGTTACGAAGTCAACGGCAATGACATAACAATGTCTATGAAACTACAGTGGCTTTGACCTTACAATATATATGATGTTATACTCGCTGTGATGTCACAATGGCTATGGCATCACAATGGCTATGACATCACAATGGCTATGACATCACAGTTTCTATGACATCATAGTGGTTATGACGTTCCAATGGCTATGACATCAAAATGGCTATGACCTGAAATTTGCATTGACTTAAATATGTCTGTGTCATTACAGTGCCTGTGACGTTACAATGGCTAGACATTTTCGTGGCTATGACGATGCAATTCCTGTGGCATTGTAGGTAGCTATGACTTTTCAATGGCTATGACATTGATGTGGCCATGAGCTTTCAATGGCTATGACGTCACAATGCCTACGACCTAACAATGGCTATGACGTCACAGTGGCTATTACAGGACAGCGGAAATGACTATACTATCTCTATGACATTGTGGTGCCTATAACGTTACGATGGCTGTGACATTATAGTGGCTATGCCATCACCATGTCTATGACATCTTGATGGTTACGACGTCAACGGCAATGACATAACAATGTCTATGAAACTACAGTGGCTTTGACCTTACAATATATATGATGTTATAGTCGCTGTGATGTCACAATGGCTATGCCATCACAATGGCTATGCCATCACAATGGCTATGACATCATAGTGGCTATGACGTTCCAATGGCTATGACATCAAAATGGCTATGACCTGAAATTTGCATTGACTTAAATATGTCTGTGTCATTACAGTGCCTGTGACGTTACAATGGCTGAGACTTTTTCGTGGCTATGACGATGCAATTCCTGTGGCATTGTAGGTAGCTATGACTTTTAAATGGCTAGGACATTGATGTGGCCATGAGCTTTCAATGGCTATGACGTCACAATGCCTACAACCTAACAATGGCTATGACGTCACAGTGGCTATTACAGGACAGCGGAAATGACTATACTATCTCTATGACATTGTGGTGCCTATCACGTTACGATGGCTGTGACATTATAGTGGCTATGCCATCACCATGTCTATGACATCATGATGGTTACGAAGTCAACGGCAATGACATAACAATGTCTATGAAACTACAGTGGCTTTGACCTTACAATATATATGATGTTATACTCGCTGTGATGTCACAATGGCTATGGCATCACAATGGCTATGACATCACAATGGCTATGACATCACAGTTTCTATGACATCATAGTGGCTATGACGTTCCAATGGCTATGACATCAAAATGGCGATGACCTGAAATTTGCATTGACTTAAATATGTCTGTGTCATTACAGTGCCTGTGACGTTACAATGGCTGTGACATTTTCGTGGCTATGACGATGCAATTCCTGTGGCATTGTAGGTAGCTATGACTTTTCAATGGCTATGACATTGATGTGGCCATGAGCTTTCAATGGCTATGACGTCACAATGCCTACGACCTAACAATGGCTATGACGTCACAGTGGCTATTACAGGACAGCGGAAATGACTATACTATCTCTATGACATTGTGGTGCCTATCACGTTACGATGGCTGTGACATTATAGTGGCTATGCCATCACCATGTCTATGACATCATGAAGGTTACGAAGTCAACGGCAATGACATAACAATGTCTATGAAACTACAGTGGCTTTGACCTTACAATATATATGATGTTAGAGTCGCTGTGATGTCACAATGGCTATGCCATCACAATGGCTATGCCATCACAATGGCTATTACATCACAATGGCTATGACATCACAGTTTCTATAACATCATAGTGGCTATGGTGTTCCAATAGCTATGACATCAAAATGGCTATGACCTGAAATTTGCATTGACTTAAATATGTCTGTGTCATTACAGTGCCTGTGACGTTACAATGGCTGTGACATTTTCGTGGCTATGACGATGCAATTCCTGTGGCATTGTAGGTAGCTATGACTTTTCAATGGCTATGACATTGATGTGGCCATGAACTTTCAATGGCTATGACGTCACAATGCCTACGACCTAACAATGGCTATGACGTCACAGTGGCTATTACAGGACAGCGGAAATGACTATACTATCTCTATGACATTGTGGTGCCTATCACGTTACGATGGCTGTGACATTATAGTGGCTATGCCATCACCATATCTATGACATCATGACGGTTACGACGTCAATGGCAATGACATAACAATGTCTATGAAACTACAGTGGCTTTGACCTTACAATATATATGTTGTTAGAGTCGCTGTGATGTCACAATGGCTATGCCATCACAATGGCTATGACATCACAATGGCTATGACATCACAGTTTCTATGACATCCTGGTGGCTATGACGTTCCAATGGCTATGACATCAAAATGGCTATGACCTGAAATTTGCATTGACTTAAATATGTCTGTGTCATTACAGTGCCTGTGACGTTACAATGGTTGAGACATTTTCGTGGCTATGACGATGCAATTCCTGTGGCATTGTAGGTAGCTATGACTTTTGAATGGCTATGACATTGATGTGGCCATGAGCTTTCAATGGCTATGACGTCACAATGCCTACGACCTAACAATGTCTATGACGTCACAGTGGCTATTACAGGACAGCGGAAATGACTATACTATCTCTATGACATTGTGGTGCCTATCACGTTACGATGGCTGTGACATTATAGTGGCTATGCCATCACCATGGTTATGACATCGTGATGGTTACAAAGTCAACGGCAATGACATAACAATGTCTATGAAACTACAGTGGCTTTGACCTTACAATATATATGATGTTAGAGTCGCTGTGATGTCACAATGGCTATGCCATCACAATGGCTATGCCATCACAATGGCTATGACATCACAATGTCTATGACATCACTGTTTCTATAACATCATAGTGGCTATGGTGTTCCAATGGCTATGACATCAAAATGGCTATGACCTGAAATTTGCATTGACTTAAATATGTCTGTGTCATTACAGTGCCTGTGACGTTACAATGGCTGAGACATTTTCGTGGCTATGACGATGCAATTCCTGTGGCATTGTAGGTAGCTATGACTTTTAAATGGCTAGGACATTGATGTGGCCATGAGCTTTCAATGGCTATGACGTCACAATGCCTACAACCTAACAATGGCTATGACGTCACAGTGGCTATTACAGGACAGCGGAAATGACTATACTATCTCTATGACATTGTGGTGCCTATCACGTTACGATGGCTGTGACATTATAGTGGCTATGCCATCACCATGTCTATGACATCATGATGGTTACGAAGTCAACGGCAATGACATAACAATGTCTATGAAACTACAGTGGCTTTGACCTTACAATATATATGATGTTATACTCGCTGTGATGTCACAATGGCTATGGCATCACAATGGCTATGACATCACAATGGCTATGACATCACCGTTTCTATGACATCATAGTGGTTATGACGTTCCAATGGCTATGACATCAAAATGGCTATGACCTGAAATTTGCATTGACTTAAATATGTCTGTGTCATTACAGTGCCTGTGACGTTACAATGGCTGAGACATTTTCGTGGCTATGACGATGCAATTCCTGTGGCATTGTAGGTAGCTATGACTTTTCAATGGCTATGACATTGATGTGGCCATGAGCTTTCAATGGCTATGACGTCACAATGCCTACGACCTAACAATGGCTATGACGTCAAGGTGGCTATTACAGGACAGCGGAAATGACTATACTATCTCTATGACATTGTGGTGCCTATCACGTTACGATGGCTGTGACATTATAGTGGCTATGCCATCACCATGTCTATGACATCATGATGGGTACGAAGTCAACGGCAATGACATAACAGTGTCTATGAAACTACAGTGGCTTTGACCGTACAATATATAGGATGTTAGATTCGCTGTGATGTCACAATGGCTATGCCATCACAATGGCTATGACATCACAATGGCTATGACATCACAGTTTCTATGACATCATAGTGGCTATGACGTTCGAATGGCTATGACATCAAAATGGCGATGACCTGAAATTTGCATTGACTTAAATATGTCTGTGTCATTACAGTGCCTGTGACGTTACAATGGCTGTGACATTTTCGTGGCTATGACGATGCAATTCCTGTGGCATTGTAGGTAGCTATGACTTTTCAATGGCTATGACATTGATGTGGCCATGAGCTTTCAATGGCTATGACGTCACAATGCCTACGACCTAACAATGGCTATGACGTCACAGTGGCTATTACAGGACAGCGGAAATGACTATACTATCTCTATGACATTGTGGTGCCTATCACGTTACGATGGCTGTGACATTATAGTGGCTATGCCATCACCATGTCTATGACATCATGAAGGTTACGAAGTCAACGGCAATGACATAACAATGTCTATGAAACTACAGTGGCTTTGACCTTACAATATATATGATGTTAGAGTCGCTGTGATGTCACAATGGCTATGCCATCACAATGGCTATGCCATCACAATGGCTATGACATCACAATGTCTATGACATCACTGTTTCTATAACATCATAGTGGCTATGGTGTTCCAATGGCTATGACATCAAAATGGCTATGACCTGAAATTTGCATTGACTTAAATATGTCTGTGTCATTACAGTGCCTGTGACGTTACAATGGCTGAGACATTTTCGTGGCTATGACGATGCAATTCCTGTGGCATTGTAGGTAGCTATGACTTTTAAATGGCTAGGACATTGATGTGGCCATGAGCTTTCAATGGCTATGACGTCACAATGCCTACAACCTAACAATGGCTATGACGTCACAGTGGCTATTACAGGACAGCGGAAATGACTATACTATCTCTATGACATTGTGGTGCCTATCACGTTACGATGGCTGTGACATTATAGTGGCTATGCCATCACCATGTCTATGACATCATGATGGTTACGAAGTCAACGGCAATGACATAACAATGTCTATGAAACTACAGTGGCTTTGACCTTACAATATATATGATGTTATACTCGCTGTGATGTCACAATGGCTATGGCATCACAATGGCTATGACATCACAATGGCTATGACATCACCGTTTCTATGACATCATAGTGGTTATGACGTTCCAATGGCTATGACATCAAAATGGCTATGACCTGAAATTTGCATTGACTTAAATATGTCTGTGTCATTACAGTGCCTGTGACGTTACAATGGCTGAGACATTTTCGTGGCTATGACGATGCAATTCCTGTGGCATTGTAGGTAGCTATGACTTTTCAATGGCTATGACATTGATGTGGCCATGAGCTTTCAATGGCTATGACGTCACAATGCCTACGACCTAACAATGGCTATGACGTCAAGGTGGCTATTACAGGACAGCGGAAATGACTATACTATCTCTATGACATTGTGGTGCCTATCACGTTACGATGGCTGTGACATTATAGTGGCTATGCCATCACCATGTCTATGACATCATGATGGGTACGAAGTCAACGGCAATGACATAACAGTGTCTATGAAACTACAGTGGCTTTGACCGTACAATATATAGGATGTTAGATTCGCTGTGATGTCACAATGGCTATGCCATCACAATGGCTATGACATCACAATGGCTATGACATCACAGTTTCTATGACATCATAGTGGCTATGACGTTCGAATGGCTATGACATCAAAATGGCGATGACCTGAAATTTGCATTGACTTAAATATGTCTGTGTCATTACAGTGCCTGTGACGTTACAATGGCTGTGACATTTTCGTGGCTATGACGATGCAATTCCTGTGGCATTGTAGGTAGCTATGACTTTTCAATGGCTATGACATTGATGTGGCCATGAGCTTTCAATGGCTATGACGTCACAATGCCTACGACCTAACAATGGCTATGACGTCACAGTGGCTATTACAGGACAGCGGAAATGACTATACTATCTCTATGACATTGTGGTGCCTATCACGTTACGATGGCTGTGACATTATAGTGGCTATGCCATCACCATGTCTATGACATCATGAAGGTTACGAAGTCAACGGCAATGACATAACAATGTCTATGAAACTACAGTGGCTTTGACCTTACAATATATATGATGTTAGAGTCGCTGTGATGTCACAATGGCTATGCCATCACAATGGCTATGCCATCACAATGGCTATGACATCACAATGGCTATGACATCACAGTTTCTATGACATCCTGGTGGCTATGACGTTCCAATGGCTATGACATCAAAATGGCTATGACCTGAAATTTGCATTGACTTAAATATGTCTGTGTCATTACAGTGCCTGTGACGTTACAATGGTTGAGACATTTTCGTGGCTATGACGATGCAATTCCTGTGGCATTGTAGGTAGCTATGACTTTTGAATGGCTATGACATTGATGTGGCCATGAGCTTTCAATGGCTATGACGTCACAATGCCTACGACCTAACAATGGCTATGACGTCACAGTGGCTATTACAGGACAGCGGAAATGACTATACTATCTCTATGACATTGTGGTGCCTATCACGTTACGATGGCTGTGACATTATAGTGGCTATGCCATCACCATGTCTATGACATCATGATGGTTACGATGTCAAAGGCAATGACATAACAATGTCTATGAAACTACAGTGGCTTTGACCTTACAATATATATGATGTTATAGTCGCTGTGATGTCACAATGGCTATGCCATCACAATGTCTATGATATCACAGTTTCTATGACATCATAGTGGTTATGACGTTCCAATGGCTATGACATCAAAATGGCTATGACCTGAAATTTGCATTGACTTAAATATGTCTGTGTCATTACACTGCCTGTGACATTACAATGGCTGAGACATTTTTGTGGCTATGACGATGCAATTCCTGTGGCATTGTAGGTAGCTATGACTTCTCAATGGATATGACATTGATGTGGCCATGAGCTTTCAATGGCTATGACGTCACAATGCCTACGACCTAACAATGGCTATGACGTCACAGTGGCTATTACAGGACAGCGGAAATGACTATACTATCTCTATGACATTGTGGTGCCTATCACGTTACGATGGCTGTGACATTATAGTGGCTATGCCATCACCATGTCTATGACATCATGACGGTTACGACGTCAATGGCAATGACATAACAATGTCTATGAAACTACAGTGGCTTTGAGCTTACAATATATATGTTGTTAGAGTCGCTGTGATGTCACAATGGCTATGCCATCACAATGGCTATGACATCACAATGGCTATGACATCACAGTTTCTATGACATCCTGGTGGCTATGACGTTCCAATGGCTATGACATCAAAATGGCTATGACCTGAAATTTGCATTGACTTAAATATGTCTGTGTCATTACAGTGCCTGTGACGTTACAATGATTGAGACATTTTCGTGGCTATGACGATGCAATTCCTGTGGCATTGTAGGTAGCTATGACTTTTGAATGGCTATGACATTGATGTGGCCATGAGCTTTCAATGGCTATGACGTCACGATGCCTACGACCTAACAATGGCTATGACGTCACAGTGGCTATTACAGGACAGCGGAAATGACTATACAATCTCTATGACATTGTGCTGCCTATCACGTTACGATGGCTGTGACATTATAGTGGCTATGCCATCACCATGGTTATGACATCATGATGGTTACGAAGTCAACGGCAATGACATAACAATGTCTATGAAACTACAGTGGCTTTGACCTTACAATATATATGATGTTAGAGTCGCTGTGATGTCACAATGGCTATGCCATCACAATGGCTATGCCATCACAATGGCTATGACATCACAATGTCTATGACATCACTGTTTCTATAACATCATAGTGGCTATGGTGTTCCAATGGCTATGACATCAAAATGGCTATGACCTGAAATTTGCATTGACTTAAATATGTCTGTGTCATTACAGTGCCTGTGACGTTACAATGGCTGTGACATTTTCGTGGCTATGACGATGCAATTCCTGTGGCATTGTAGGTAGCTATGACTTTTCAATGGCTATGACATTGATGTGGCCATGAGCTTTCAATGGCTATGACGTCACAATGCCTACGACCTAACAATGGCTATGACGTCACAGTGGCTATTACAGGACAGCGGAAATGACTATACTATCTCTATGACATTGTGGTGCCTATCACGTTACGATGGCTGTGACATTATAGTGGCTATGCCATCACCATGTCTATGACATCATGATGGTTACGAAGTCAAAGGCAATGACATAACAATGTCTATGAAACTACAGTGGCTTTGACCTTACAATATATATGATGTTATAGTCGCTGTGATGTCACAATGGCTATGCCATCACAATGGTTATGACATCACAGTTTCTATGACATCATAGTGGCTATGACGTTCCAATGGCTATGACATCAAAATGGCTATGACCTGAAATTTGCATTGACTTAAATATGTCTGTGTCATTACAGTGCCTGTGACGTTACAATGGCTGAGACATTTTCTTGGCTATGACGATGCAATTCCTGTGGCATTGTAGGTAGCTATGACTTTTCAATGGCTATGACATTGATGTGGCCATGAGCTTTCAATGGCTATGACGTCACAATGCCTACGACCTAACAATGGCTATGACGTCACAGTGGCTATTACAGGACAGCGGAAATGACTATACTATCTCTATGACATTGTGGTGCCTATCACGTTACGATGGCTGTGACATTATAGTGGCTATGCCATCACCATGTCTATGACATCATGACGGTTACGACGTCAATGGCAATGACATAACAATGTCTATGAAACTACAGTGGCTTTGAGCTTACAATATATATGTTGTTAGAGTCGCTGTGATGTCACAATGGCTATGCCATCACAATGGCTATGACATCACTATGGCTATGACATCACAGTTTCTATGACATCCTGGTGGCTATGACGTTCCAATGGCTATGACATCAAAATGGCTATGACCTGAAATTTGCATTGACTTAAATATGTCTGTGTCATTACAGTGCCTGTGACGTTACAATGGTTGAGACATTTTCGTGGCTATGACGATGCAATTCCTGTGGCATTGTAGGTAGCTATGACTTTTCAATGGCTATGCCATTGATGTGGCCATGAGCTTTCAATGGCTATGACGTCACAATGCCTACGACCTAACAATGGCTATGACGTCACAGTGGCTATTACAGGACAGCGGAAATGACTATACAATCTCTATGACATTGTGGTGCCTATCACGTTACGATGGCTGTGACATTATAGTGGCTATGCCATCACCATGGTTATGACATCATGATGGTTACGAAGTCAACGGCAATGACATAACAATGTCTATGAAACTACAGTGGCTTTGACCTTACAATATATATGATGTTAGAGTCGCTGTGATGTCACAATGGCTATGCCATCACAATGGCTATGCCATCACAATGGCTATGACATCACAATGTCTATGACATCACTGTTTCTATAACATCATAGTGGCTATGGTGTTCCAATGGCTATGACATCAAAATGGCTATGACCTGAAATTTGCATTGACTTAAATATGTCTGTGTCATTACAGTGCCTGTGACGTTACAATGGCTGTGACATTTTCGTGGCTATGACGATGCAATTCCTGTGGCATTGTAGGTAGCTATGACTTTTCAATGGCTATGACATTGATGTGGCCATGAGCTTTCAATGGCTATGACGTCACAATGCCTACGACCTAACAATGGCTATGACGTCACAGTGGCTATTACAGGACAGCGGAAATGACTATACTATCTCTATGACATTGTGGTGCCTATCACGTTACGATGGCTGTGACATTATAGTGGCTATGCCATCACCATGTCTATGACATCATGATGGTTACGAAGTCAAAGGCAATGACATAACAATGTCTATGAAACTACAGTGGCTTTGACCTTACAATATATATGATGTTATAGTCGCTGTGATGTCACAATGGCTATGCCATCACAATGGTTATGACATCACAGTTTCTATGACATCATAGTGGCTATGACGTTCCAATGGCTATGACATCAAAATGGCTATGACCTGAAATTTGCATTGACTTAAATATGTCTGTGTCATTACAGTGCCTGTGACGTTACAATGGCTGAGACATTTTCTTGGCTATGACGATGCAATTCCTGTGGCATTGTAGGTAGCTATGACTTTTCAATGGCTATGACATTGATGTGGCCATGAGCTTTCAATGGCTATGACGTCACAATGCCTACGACCTAACAATGGCTATGACGTCACAGTGGCTATTACAGGACAGCGGAAATGACTATACTATCTCTATGACATTGTGGTGCCTATCACGTTCCGATGGCTGTGACATTATAGTGGCTATGCCATCACCATGTCTATGACATCATGACGGTTACGACGTCAATGGCAATGACATAACAATGTCTATGAAACTACAGTGGCTTTGAGCTTACAATATATATGTTGTTAGAGTCGCTGTGATGTCACAATGGCTATGCCATCACAATGGCTATGACATCACTATGGCTATGACATCACAGTTTCTATGACATCCTGGTGGCTATGACGTTCCAATGGCTATGACATCAAAATGGCTATGACCTGAAATTTGCATTGACTTAAATATGTCTGTGTCATTACAGTGCCTGTGACGTTACAATGGTTGAGACATTTTCGTGGCTATGACGATGCAATTCCTGTGGCATTGTAGGTAGCTATGACTTTTCAATGGCTATGCCATTGATGTGGCCATGAGCTTTCAATGGCTATGACGTCACAATGCCTACGACCTAACAATGGCTATGACGTCACAGTGGCTATTACAGGACAGCGGAAATGACTATACAATCTCTATGACATTGTGGTGCCTATCACGTTACGATGGCTGTGACATTATAGTGGCTATGCCATCACCATGGTTATGACATCATGATGGTTACGAAGTCAACGGCAATGACATAACAATGTCTATGAAACTACAGTGGCTTTGACCTTACAATATATATGATGTTAGAGTCGCTCTGATGTCACAATGGCTATGCCATCACAATGGCTATGCCATCACAATGGCTATGACATCACAATGTCTATGACATCACTGTTTCTATAACATCATAGTGGCTATGGTGTTCCAATGGCTATGACATCAAAATGGCTATGACCTGAAATTTGCATTGACTTAGATATGTCTGTGTCATTACAGTGCCTGTGACGTTACAATGGCTGTGACATTTTCGTGGCTATGACGATGCAATTCCTGTGGCATTGTAGGTAGCTATGACTTTTCAATGGCTATGACATTGATGTGGCCATGAGCTTTCAATGGCTATGACGTCACAATGCCTACGACCTAACAATGGCTATGACGTCACAGTGGCTATTACAGGACAGCGGAAATGACTATACTATGTCAATGACATTGTGGTGCCTATCACGTTACGATGGCTGTGACATTATTGTGGCTATGCCATCACCATGGTTATGACATCATGATGGTTACGAAGTCAACGGCAATGACATAACAATGTCTATGAAACTACAGTGGCTTTGACCTTACAATATATATGATGTTAGAGTCGCTGTGATGTCACAATGGCTATGCCATCACAATGGCTATGCCATCACAATGGCTATGACATCACAATGTCTATGACATCACTGTTTCTATAACATCATAGTGGCTATGGTGTTCCAATGGCTATGACATCAAAATGGCTATGACTTGAAATTTGCATTGACTTAAATATGTCTGTGTCATTACAGTGCCTGTGACGTTACAATGGCTGTGACATTTTCGTGGCTATGACGATGCAATTCCTGTGGCATTGTAGGTAGCTATGACTTTTCAATGGCTATGACATTGATGTGGCCAGGAGCTTTCAATGGCTATGACGTCACAATGCCTACGACCTAACAATGGCTATGACGTCACAGTGGCTATTACAGGACAGCGGAAATGACTATACTATCTCTATGACATTGTGGTGCCTATCACGTTACGATGGCTGTGACATTATAGTGGCTATGCCATCACCATGTCTATGACATCATGATGGTTACGATGTCAAAGGCAATGACATAACAATGTCTATGAAACTACAGTGGCTTTGACCTTACAATATATATGATGTTATAGTCGCTGTGATGTCACAATGGCTATGCCATCACAATGGCTATGCCATCACAATGGCTATGACATCACAGTTTCTATGACATCATAGTGGCTATGACGTTCCAATGGCTATGACATCAAAATGGCTATGACCTGAAATTTGCATTGACTTAAATATGTGTGTGTCATTACAGTGCCTGTGACGTTACAATGGCTGAGACATTTTCGTGGCTATGACGATGCAATTCCTGTGGCATTGTAGGTAGCTATGACTTTTCAATGGCTATGACATTGATGTGGCCATGAGCTTTCAATGGCTATGACGTCACAATGCCTATGACCTAACAATGGCTATGACGTCACAGTGGCTATTACAGGACAGCGGAAATGACTATACTATCTCTATGACATTGTGGTGCCTATCACGTTACGATGGCTGTGACATTATAGTGGCTATGCCATCACCATGTCTATGACATCATGATGGGCACGAAGTCAACGGCAATGACATAACAATGTCTATGAAACTACAGTGGCTTTGACCTTACAATATATATGATGTTATAGTCGCTGTGATGTCACAATGGCAATGTCATCACAATGGCTATGCCATCACAATGGCTATGCCATCACAATGGCTGTGACATCACAGTTTCTATAACATCATAGTGGCTATGGCGTTCCAAAGACTATGACATCAAAATGGCTATGACCTGAAATTTGCATTGACTTAAATATGTCTGTGTCATTACAGTGCCTGTGACGTTACAATGGCTGTGACATTTTCGTGGCTATGACGATGCAATTCCTGTGGCATTGTAGGTAGCTATGACTTTTCAATGGCTATGACATTGATGTGGCCATGAGCTTTCAATGGCTATGACGTCACAATGCCTACGACCTAACAATGGCTATGACGTCACAGTGGCTATTACAGGACAGCGGAAATGACTATACTATCTCTATGACATTGTGGTGCCTATCACGTTACGATGGCTGTGACATTATAGTGGCTATGCCATCACCATGTCTATGACATCATGACGGTTACGAAGTCAAAGGCATAGACATAACAATGTCTATGAAACTACAGTGGCTTTGACCTTACAATATATATGATGTTATAGTCGCTGTGATGTCACAATGGCTATGCCATCACAATGGCTATGACATCACAATGGCTATGACATCACAGTTTCTATGACATCATAGTGGCTATGACGTTCCAATGGCTATGACATCAAAATGGCTATGACCTGAAATTTGCATTGACTTAAATATGTCTGTGTCATTACAGTGCCAGTGACGTTACAATGGCAGTGACATTTTCGTGGCTATGACGATGCAATTCCTGTGGCATTGTAGGTAGCTATGACTTTTCAATGGCTATGACATTGATGTGGCCATGAGCTTTCAATGGCTATGACGTCACAATGCCTACGACCTAACAATGGCTATGACGTCACAGTGGCTATTACAGGAGAGCGGAAATGACTATACTATCTCTATGACATTGTGGTGCCTATCACGTTTCGATGGCTGTGAAATTATAGTGGCTATGCCGTCACCAACTATGACATCATGATGGTTACGACGTCAACGGCAATGACATAACAATGTCTGTGAAACTACAGTGGCTTTGACCTTACAATATATATGATGTTATAGTCGCTGTGATGTCACAATGGCTATGTCATCACAATGGCTATGCCATCACAATGGCTATGCCATCACAATGGCTATGACATCACAGTTTCTATAACATCATAGTGGCTATGGCGTTCCAATGGCTATGACATCAAAATGGCTATGACCTGAAATTTGCATTGACTTAAATATGTCTGTGTCATTACAGTGCCTGTGACGTTACAATGGCTGTGAGATTTTCGTGGCTATGACGATGCAATTCCTGTGGCATTGTAGGTAGCTATGACTTTTCAATGGCTATGACATTGATGTGGCCATGAGCTTTCAATGGCTATGACGTCACAATGCCTACGACCTACCAATGGCTATGACGTCACAGTGGCTATTACAGGACAGCGGAAATGACTATACTATCTCTATGACATTGTGGTGCATATCACGTTACGATGGCTGTGACATTATAGTGGCTATGCCATCACCATGTCTATGACATCATGACGGTTACAACGTCAACGGCAATGACATAACAATGTCTATGAAACTTCAGTGGCTTTGACCTTACAATATATATGATGTTATACTCGCTGTGATGTCACAATGGCTATGCCATCACAATGGCTATGACATCACAATGGCTATGACATCACAGTTTCTATGACATCATAGTGGCTATGACGTTCCAATGGCTATGACATCAAAATGGCTATGACCTGAAATTTGCATTGACTTAAATATGTCTGTGTCATTACAGTGCCTGTGACGTTACAATGGCTGAGACATTTTCGTGGCTATGACGATGCAATTCCTGTGGCATTGTAGGTAGCTATGACTTTTCAATGGCTATGACATTGATGTGGCCATGAGCTTTCAATGGCTATGACGTCACAATGCCTACGACCTAACAATGGCTATGACGTCACAGTGGCTATTGCAGGACAGCGGAAATGACTATACTATCTCTATGACATTGTGGTGCCTATCACGTTACGATGGCTGTGACATTATAGTGGCTATGCCATCACCATGTCTATGTCATCATGATGGGCACGAAGTCAACGGCAATGACATAACAATGTCTATGAAACTACAGTGGCTTTGACCTTACAATATATATGATGTTAGAGTCGCTGTGATGTCACAATGGCTATGCCATCACAATGGCTATGACATCACAATGGCTATGACATCACAGTTTCTATGACATCATAGTGGCTATGACGTTCCAATGGCTATGACATGAAAATGGTTATGACCTGAAATTTGCATTGACTTAAATATGTCTGTGTCATTACAGTGCCTTTGACGTTACAATGGCTGAGACTTTTTCGTGGCTATGACGATGCAATTCCTGTGGCATTGTAGGTAACTATGACTTTTCAATGGCTATGACATTGATGTGGCCATGAGCTTTCAATGGCTATGACGTCACAATGCCTACGACCTAACAATGGCTATGACGTCACAATGGCTATTACAGGACAGCGGAAATGACTATACTATCTCTATGACATTGTGGTGCCTATCACGTTACGATGGCTGTGACATTATAGTGGCTATGCCATCACCATGTCTATGACATCATGATGGTTACGAAGTCAACGGCAATGACATAACAATGTCTATGAAACTACAGTGGCTTTGACCTTACAATATATATGATGTTATAGTCGCTGTGATGTCACAATGGCTATGCCATCACAATGGCTATGCCATCACAATGGCTATGACATCACAGTTTCTATGACATCATAGTGGCTATGACGTTCCAATGGCTATGACATCAAAATGGCTATGACCAGAAATTTGCATTGACTTAAATATGTCTGTGTCATTACAGTGCCTGTGACTTTACAATGGCTGAGACATTTTCGTGGCTATGACGATGCAATTCCTGTGGCATTGTAGGTAGCTATCACTTCTCAATGGCTATGACATTGATGTGGCCATGAGCTTTCAATGGCTATGACGTCACAATGCCTACGACCTAACAATGGCTATTACGTCACAGTGGCTATTACAGGACAGCGGAAATGACTATACTATCTCTATGACATTGTGGTGCCTATCACGATACGATGGCTGTGACATTATAGTGGGTATGCCATCACCATGTCTATGAAATCATGACGGTTACGAAGTCAACGGCAATGACATAACAATGTCTATGAAACTACAGTGGCTTTGACCTTACAATATATATGATGTTATAGTCGCTGTGATGTCACAATGGCTATGCCATCACAATGGCTATGACATCACAGTTTCTATGACATCATAGTTGCTATGACGTTCCAATGGCTAAGACATCAAAATGGCTATGACCTGAAATTTGCATGGACTTAAATATGTCTGTGTCATTACAGTGCCTGTGACGTTACAATGGCTGAGACATTTTCGTGGCTATGACGATGCAATTCCTGTGGCATTGTAGGTAGCTATGACTTTTCAATGGCTATGATATTGATGTGGCCAGGAGCTTTCAATGGCTATGACGTCACAATGCCTACGACCTAACAATGGCTATGACGTCACAGTGGCTATTACAGGACAGTGGAAATGACTATACTATCTCTATGACATTGTGGTGCCTATCACGTTACGATGGCTGTGACATTATAGTGGCTATGCCATCACCATGGTTATGACTTCATGATGGTTACGAAGTCAATGGCAATGACATAACAATGTCTATGAAACTACAGTGGCTTTGACCTTACAATATATATGATGTTATAGTCGCTGTGATGTCACAATGGCTATGCCATCACAATGGCTATGCCATCACAATGGCTATGACATCACAGTTTCTATGACATCATAGTGGCTATGACGTTCCAATGGCTATGACATCAAAATGGCTATGACCTGAAATTTGCATTGACTTAAATATGTCTGTGTCATTACAGTGCCTGTGACGTTACAATGGCTGAGACATTTTCGTGGCTATGACGATGCAATTCCTGTGGCATTGTAGGTAGCTATGACTTTTAAATGGCTAGGACATTGATGTGGCCATGAGCTTTCAATGGCTATGACGTCACAATGCCTACGACCTAACAATGGCTATGACGTCACAGTGGCTATTACAGGACAGCGGAAATGACTATACTATCTCTATGACATTGTGGTGCCTATCACATTACGATGGCTGTGTCATTATAGTGGCTATGCCATCACCATGGTTATGACTTCATGATGGTAACGAAGTCAACGGCAATGACATAACAATGTCTATGAAACTACAGTGGCTTTGACCTTACAATATATATGATGTTAGAGTCGCTGTGATGTCACAATGGCTATGCCATCACAATGGCTATGCCATCACAATGGCTATGACATCACAGTTTCTATGACATCATAGTGGCTATGACGTTCCAATGGCTATGACATCAAAATGGCTATGACCTGAAATTTGCATTGACTTAAATATGTCTGTGTCATTACAGTGCCTGTGACGTTACAATGGCTGAGACATTTTCGTGGCTATGACGATGCAATTCCTGTGGCATTGTAGGTAGCTATGACTTTTCAATGGCTATGACATTGATGTGGCCATGAGCTTTCAATGGCTATGACGTCACAATGCCTACGACCTAACAATGGCTATGACGTCACAGTGGCTATTACAACAGCGGAAATGACTATACTATCTCTATGACATTGTGGTGCCTATCACGTTACGATGGCTATGACATTATAGTGGCTATGCCATCACCATGGTTATGACTTCATGATGGTAACGAAGTCAACGGCAATGACATAACAATGTCTATGAAACTACAGTGGCTTTGACCTTACAATATATATGATGTTATAGTCGCTGTGATGTCACAATGGCTATGCCATCACAATGGCTATGCCATCACAATGGCTATGATATCACAGTTTCTATGACATCATAGTGGCTATGACGTTCCAATGGCTATGACATCAAAATGGCTATGACCTGAAATTTGCATTGACTTAAATATGTCTGTTTCATTACAGTGCCTGTGACGTTACAATGGCTGAGACATTTTCGTGGCTATGACGATGCAATTCCTGTGGCATTGTAGGTAGCTATGACTTTTGAATGGCTATGACATTGATGTGGCCATGAGCTTTTAATGGCTATGACGTCACAATGCCTACGACCTAACAATGGCTATGACGTCACAGTGGCTATTACAGGACAGCGGAAATGACTATACTATCTCTATGACATTGTGGTGCCTATCACGTTACGATGGCTGTGACATTATAGTGTCTATGCCATCACCATGTCTATGACATCATGATGGTTACGAGGTCAACGGCAATGACATAACAATGTCTATGAAACTACAGTGGCTTTGACCTTACAATATATATGATGTTATAGTCGCTGTGATGTCACAATGGCTATGCCATCACAATGGCTATGACATCACAGTTTCTATGACATCATAGTGGCTATGACGTTCCAATGGCTATGACATCAAAATGGCTATGACCTGAAATTTGCATGGACTCTAATATGTCTGTGTCATTACAGTGCCTGTGACGTTACAATGGCTGAGACATTTTCGTGGCTATGACGATGCAATTCCTGTGGCATTGTAGGTAGCTATGACTTTTCAATGGCTATGACATTGATGTGGCCAGGAGCTTTCAATGGCTATGACGTCACAATGCCTACGACCTAACAATGGCTATGACGTCACAGTGGCTATTACAGGACAGCGGAAATGACTATACTATCTCTATGACATTGTGGTGCCTATCACGTTACGATGGCTGTGACATTATAGTGGCTATGCCATCACCATGGTTATGACTTCATGATGGTTACGAAGTCAACGGCAATGACATAACAATGTCTATGAAACTACAGTGGCTTTGACCTTACAATATATATGATGTTATAGTCGCTGTGATGTCACAATGGCTATGCCATCACAATGGCTATGACATCACAATGGCTATGACATCACAGTTTCTATGACATCA
This sequence comes from Myotis yumanensis, assembly GCF_028538775.1. Classification (NCBI taxonomy): domain Eukaryota; kingdom Metazoa; phylum Chordata; class Mammalia; order Chiroptera; family Vespertilionidae; genus Myotis; species Myotis yumanensis. The sequence goes on from NW_027223782.1 coordinate 633,088, forward strand.
TAGTGGCTATGACGTTCCAATGGCTATGACATCAAAATGGCTATGACCTGAAATTTGCATTGACTTAAATATGTCTGTGTCATTACAGTGCCTGTGACGTTACAATGGCTGAGACATTTTCGTGGCTATGACGATGCAATTCCTGTGGCATTGTAGGTAGCTATGACTTTTGAATGGCTATGACATTGATGTGGCCATGAGCTTTCAATGGCTATGACGTCACAATGCCTACGACCTAACAATGGCTATGACGTCACAGTGGCTATTACAGGACAGCGGAAATGACTATACTATCTCTATGACATTGTGGTGCCTATCACGTTACGATGGCTGTGACATTATAGTTGCTATGCCATCACCATGTCTATGACATCATGACGGTTACGACGTCAATGGCAATGACATAACAATGTCTATGAAACTACAGTGGCTTTGACCTTACAATATATATGATGTTAGAGTCGCTGTGATGTCACAATGGCTATGCCATCACAATGGCTATGACATCACAATGGCTATGACATCACAGTTTCTATGACATCATAGTGGCTATGACGTTCCAATGGCTATGACATCAAAATGGCTATGACCTGAAATTTGCCTTGACTTAAATATGTCTGTGTCATTACAGTGCCTGTTACGTGACAATGGCTGAGACATTTTCGTGGCTATGACGATGCAATTCCTGTGGCATTGTAGGTAGCTATGACTTTTGAATGGCTATGACATTGATGTGGCCATGAGCTTTTAATGGCTATGACGTCACAATGCCTACGACCTAACAATGGCTATGACGTCACAGTGGCTATTACAGGACAGCGGAAATGACTATACTATCTCTATGACATTGTGGTGCCTATCACGTTACGATGGCTGTGACATTATAGTGTCTATGCCATCACCATGTCTATGACATCATGATGGTTACGAGGTCAACGGCAATGACATAACAATGTCTATGAAACTACAGTGGCTTTGACCTTACAATATATATGATGTTATAGTCGCTGTGATTTCACAATGGCTATGCCATCACAATGGCTATGACATCACAGTTTCTATGACATCATAGTGGCTATGACGTTCCAATGGCTATGACATCAAAATGGCTATGACCTGAAATTTGCATTGACTTAAATATGTCTGTGTCATTACAGTGCCTGTGACGTTACAATGGCTGAGACATTTTCGTGGCTATGACGATGCAATTCCTGTGGCATTGTAGGTAGCTATGACTTTTCAATGGCTATGACATTGATGTGGCCAGGAGCTTTCAATGGCTATGACGTCACAATGCCTACGACCTAACAATGGCTATGACGTCACAGTGGCTATTACAGGACAGCGGAAATGACTATACTATCTCTATGACATTGTGGTGCCTATCACGTTACGATGGCTGTGACATTATAGTGGCTATGCCATCACCATGGTTATGACTTCATGATGTTTACGAAGTCAACGGCAATGACATAACAATGTCTATGAAACTACAGTGGCTTTGACCTTACAATATATATGATGTTATAGTCGCTGTGATGTCACAATGGCTATGCCATCACAATGGCTATGACATCACAATGGCTATGACATCACAGTTTCTATGACATCATAGTGGCTATGACGTTCCAATGGCTATGACATCAAAATGGCTATGACCTGAAATTTGCATTGACTTAAATATGTCTGTGTCATTACAGTGCCTGTGACGTTACAATGGCTGAGACATTTTCGTGGCTATGACGATGCAATTCCTGTGGCATTGTAGGTAGCTATGACTTTTCAATGGCTATGACATTGATGTGGCCATGAGCTTTCAATGGCTATGACGTCACAATGCCTACGACCTAACAATGGCTATGACGTCACAGTGGCTATTACAGGACAGCGGAAATGACTATACTATCTCTATGAAATTGTGGTGCCTATCACGTTACGATGGCTGTGACATTATAGTTGCTATGCCATCACCATGTCTATGACATCATGACGGTTACGACGTCAATGGCAATGACATAACAATGTCTATGAAACTACAGTGGCTTTGACCTTACAATATATATGATGTTAGAGTCGCTGTGATGTCACAATGGCTATGCCATCACAATGGCTATGACATCACAATGGCTATGACATCAGAGTTTCTATGACATCATAGTGGCTATGACGTTCCAATGGCTATGACATCAAAATGGCTATGACCTGAAATTTGCCTTGACTTAAATATGTCTGTGTCATTACAGTGCCTGTTACGTGACAATGGCTGAGACATTTTCGTGGCTATGACGATGCAATTCCTGTGGCATTGTAGGTAGCTATGACTTTTCAATGGCTATGACATTGATGTGGCCATGAGCTTTCAATGGCTATGACGTCACAATGCCTACGACCTAACAATGGCTATGACGTCACAGTGGCTATTACAGGACAGCGGAAATGACTATACTATCTCTATGACATTGTGGTGCCTATCACGTTACGATGGCTGTGACATTATAGTGGCTATGCCATCACCATGGTTATGACATCATGATGGTTACGAAGTCAACGGCAATGACATAACAATGTCTATGAAACTACAGTGGCTTTGACCTTACAATATATATGATGTTATAGTCGCTGTGATGTCACAATGGCTATGCCATCACAATGGCTATGACATCACAGTTTCTATGACATCATAGTGGCTATGACGTTCCAATGGCTATGACATCAAAATGGCTATGACCTGAAATTTGCATTTTCTTAAATATGTCTGTGTCATTACAGTGCCTGTGACGTTACAATGGCTGAGACATTTTCGTGGCTATGACGATGCAATTCCTGTGGCATTGTAGGTAGCTATGACTTTTCAATGGCTATGACATTGATGTGGCCAGGAGCTTTCAATGGCTATGACGTCACAATGCCTACGACCTAACAATGGCTATGATGTCACAGTGGCTATTACAGGACAGTGGAAATGACTATACTATCTCTATGACATTGTGGTGCCTATCACGTTACGATGGCTGTGACATTATAGTGGCTATGCCATCACCATGGTTATGACTTCATGATGGTTACGAAGTCAACGGCAATGACATAACAATGTCTATGAAACTACAGTGGCTTTGACCTTACAATATATATGATGTTATAGTCGCTGTGATGTCACAATGGCTATGCCATCACAATGGCTATGCCATCACAATGGCTATGACATCACCGTTTCTATGACATCATAGTGGCTATGACGTTCCAATGGCTATGACATCAAAATGGCTATGACCTGAAATTTGCATTGACTTAAATATGTCTGTGTCATTACAGTGCCTGTGACGTTACAATGGCTGAGACATTTTCGTGGCTATGACGATGCCATTCCTGTGGCATTGTAGGTAGCTATGACTTTTCAATGGCTATGACATTGATGTGGCCATGAGCTTTCAATGGCTATGACGTCACAATGCCTACGACCTAACAATGGCTATGACGTCACAGTGGCTATTACAGGACAGCGGAAATGACTATACTATCTCTATGACATTGTGGTGCCTATCACGTTACGAAGGCTGTGAAATTATAGTGTCTATGCCATCACCATGTCTATGACATCATGATGGTTACGAGGTCAACGGCAATGACATAACAATGTCTATGAAACTACAGTGGCTTTGACCTTACAATATATATGATGTTATAGTCGCTGTGATGTCACAATGGCTATGCCATCACAATGGCTATGACATCACAGTTTCTATGACATCATAGTTGCTATGACGTTCCAATGGCTATGACCTGAAATTTGCATTGACTTAAATATGTCTGTGTCATTACAGTGCCTGTGACGTTACAATGGCTGAGACATTTTCGTGGCTATGACGATGCAATTCCTGTGGCATTGTAGGTAGCTATGACTTTTCAATGGCTATGACATTGATGTGGCCAGGAGCTTTCAATGGCTATGACGTCACAATGCCTACGACCTAACAATGGCTATGACGTCACAGTGGCTATTACAGGACAGCGGAAATGACTATACTATCTCTATGACATTGTGGTGCCTATCACGTTACGATGGCTGTGACATTATAGTGGCTATGCCATCACCATGGTTATGACTTCATGATGTTTACGAAGTCAACGGCAATGACATAACAATGTCTATGAAACTACAGTGGCTTTGACCTTACAATATATATGATGTTATAGTCGCTGTGATGTCACAATGGCTATGCCATCACAATGGCTATGACATCACAATGGCTATGACATCACAGTTTCTATGACATCATAGTGGCTATGACGTTCCAATGGCTATGACATCAAAATGGCTATGACCTGAAATTTGCATTGACTTAAATATGTCTGTGTCATTACAGTGCCTGTGACGTTACAATGGCTGAGACATTTTCGTGGCTATGACGATGCAATTCCTGTGGCATTGTAGGTAGCTATGACTTTTCAATGGCTATGACATTGATGTGGCCATGAGCTTTCAATGGCTATGACGTCACAATGCCTACGACCTAACAATGGCTATGACGTCACAGTGGCTATTACAGGACAGCGGAAATGACTATACTATCTCTATGAAATTGTGGTGCCTATCACGTTACGATGGCTGTGACATTATAGTTGCTATGCCATCACCATGTCTATGACATCATGACGGTTACGACGTCAATGGCAATGACATAACAATGTCTATGAAACTACAGTGGCTTTGACCTTACAATATATATGATGTTAGAGTCGCTGTGATGTCACAATGGCTATGCCATCACAATGGCTATGACATCACAATGGCTATGACATCAGAGTTTCTATGACATCATAGTGGCTATGACGTTCCAATGGCTATGACATCAAAATGGCTATGACCTGAAATTTGCCTTGACTTAAATATGTCTGTGTCATTACAGTGCCTGTTACGTGACAATGGCTGAGACATTTTCGTGGCTATGACGATGCAATTCCTGTGGCATTGTAGGTAGCTATGACTTTTCAATGGCTATGACATTGATGTGGCCATGAGCTTTCAATGGCTATGACGTCACAATGCCTACGACCTAACAATGGCTATGACGTCACAGTGGCTATTACAGGACAGCGGAAATGACTATACTATCTCTATGACATTGTGGTGCCTATCACGTTACGATGGCTGTGACATTATAGTGGCTATGCCATCACCATGGTTATGACATCATGATGGTTACGAAGTCAACGGCAATGACATAACAATGTCTATGAAACTACAGTGGCTTTGACCTTACAATATATATGATGTTATAGTCGCTGTGATGTCACAATGGCTATGCCATCACAATGGCTATGACATCACAGTTTCTATGACATCATAGTGGCTATGACGTTCCAATGGCTATGACATCAAAATGGCTATGACCTGAAATTTGCATTTTCTTAAATATGTCTGTGTCATTACAGTGCCTGTGACGTTACAATGGCTGAGACATTTTCGTGGCTATGACGATGCAATTCCTGTGGCATTGTAGGTAGCTATGACTTTTCAATGGCTATGACATTGATGTGGCCAGGAGCTTTCAATGGCTATGACGTCACAATGCCTACGACCTAACAATGGCTATGATGTCACAGTGGCTATTACAGGACAGTGGAAATGACTATACTATCTCTATGACATTGTGGTGCCTATCACGTTACGATGGCTGTGACATTATAGTGGCTATGCCATCACCATGGTTATGACTTCATGATGGTTACGAAGTCAACGGCAATGACATAACAATGTCTATGAAACTACAGTGGCTTTGACCTTACAATATATATGATGTTATAGTCGCTGTGATGTCACAATGGCTATGCCATCACAATGGCTATGCCATCACAATGGCTATGACATCACCGTTTCTATGACATCATAGTGGCTATGACGTTCCAATGGCTATGACATCAAAATGGCTATGACCTGAAATTTGCATTGACTTAAATATGTCTGTGTCATTACAGTGCCTGTGACGTTACAATGGCTGAGACATTTTCGTGGCTATGACGATGCCATTCCTGTGGCATTGTAGGTAGCTATGACTTTTCAATGGCTATGACATTGATGTGGCCATGAGCTTTCAATGGCTATGACGTCACAATGCCTACGACCTAACAATGGCTATGACGTCACAGTGGCTATTACAGGACAGCGGAAATGACTATACTATCTCTATGACATTGTGGTGCCTATCACGTTACGAAGGCTGTGAAATTATAGTGTCTATGCCATCACCATGTCTATGACATCAAGATGGTTACGAGGTCAACGGCAATGACATAACAATGTCTATGAAACTACAGTGGCTTTGACCTTACAATATATATGATGTTATAGTCGCTGTGATGTCACAATGGCTATGCCATCACAATGGCTATGACATCACAGTTTCTATGACATCATAGTTGCTATGACGTTCCAATGGCTATGACCTGAAATTTGCATTGACTTAAATATGTCTGTGTCATTACAGTGCCTGTGACGTTACAATGGCTGAGACATTTTCGTGGCTATGACGATGCAATTCCTGTGGCATTGTAGGTAGCTATGACTTTTCAATGGCTATGACATTGATGTGGCCAGGAGCTTTCAATGGCTATGACGTCACAATGCCTACGACCTAACAATGGCTATGACGTCACAGTGGCTATTACAGGACAGCGGAAATGACTATACTATCTCTATGACATTGTGGTGCCTATCACGTTACGATGGCTGTGACATTATAGTGGCTATGCCATCACCATGGTTATGACTTCATGATGTTTACGAAGTCAACGGCAATGACATAACAATGTCTATGAAACTACAGTGGCTTTGACCTTACAATATATATGATGTTATAGTCGCTGTGATGTCACAATGGCTATGCCATCACAATGGCTATGCCATCACAATGGCTATGACATCACAGTTTCTATGGCATCATAGTGGCTATGACGTTCCAATGGCTATGACATCAAAATGGCTATGACCTGAAATTTGCATTGACTTAAATATGTCTGTGTCATTACAGTGCCTGTGACGTTACAATGGCTGAGACATTTTCGTGGCTATGACGATGCAATTCCTGTGGCATTGTAGGTAGCTATGACTTTTCAATGGCTATGACATTGATGTGGCCATGAGCTTTCAATGGCTATGACGTCACAATGCCTACGACCTAACAATGGCTATGACGTCACAGTGGCTATTACAGGACAGCGGAAATGACTATACTATCTCTATGAAATTGTGGTGCCTATCACGTTACGATGGCTGTGACATTATAGTTGCTATGCCATCACCATGTCTATGACATCATGACGGTTACGACGTCAATGGCAATGACATAACAATGTCTATGAAACTACAGTGGCTTTGACCTTACAATATATATGATGTTAGAGTCGCTGTGATGTCACAATGGCTATGCCATCACAATGGCTATGACATCACAATGGCTATGACATCAGAGTTTCTATGACATCATAGTGGCTATGACGTTCCAATGGCTATGACATCAAAATGGCTATGACCTGAAATTTGCCTTGACTTAAATATGTCTGTGTCATTACAGTGCCTGTTACGTGACAATGGCTGAGACATTTTCGTGGCTATGACGATGCAATTCCTGTGGCATTGTAGGTAGCTATGACTTTTCAATGGCTATGACATTGATGTGGCCATGAGCTTTCAATGGCTATGACGTCACAATGCCTACGACCTAACAATGGCTATGACGTCACAGTGGCTATTACAGGACAGCGGAAATGACTATACTATCTCTATGACATTGTGGTGCCTATCACGTTACGATGGCTGTGACATTATAGTGGCTATGCCATCACCATGGTTATGACATCATGATGGTTACGAAGTCAACGGCAATGACATAACAATGTCTATGAAACTACAGTGGCTTTGACCTTACAATATATATGATGTTATAGTCGCTGTGATGTCACAATGGCTATGCCATCACAATGGCTATGACATCACAGTTTCTATGACATCATAGTGGCTATGACGTTCCAATGGCTATGACATCAAAATGGCTATGACCTGAAATTTGCATTTTCTTAAATATGTCTGTGTCATTACAGTGCCTGTGACGTTACAATGGCTGAGACATTTTCGTGGCTATGACGATGCAATTCCTGTGGCATTGTAGGTAGCTATGACTTTTCAATGGCTATGACATTGATGTGGCCAGGAGCTTTCAATGGCTATGACGTCACAATGCCTACGACCTAACAATGGCTATGATGTCACAGTGGCTATTACAGGACAGTGGAAATGACTATACTATCTCTATGACATTGTGGTGCCTATCACGTTACGATGGCTGTGACATTATAGTGGCTATGCCATCACCATTTCTATGACATTATGATGGTTACGAAGTCAACGGCAGTGACATAACAGTGTCTATGAAACTACAGTGGCTTTGACCGTACAATATATAGGATGTTAGATTCGCTGTGATGTCACAATGGCTATGCCATCACAATGGCTATGCCATCACAATGGCTATGACATCACAGTTTCTATGACATCATAGTGGCTATGACGTTCCAATGGCTATGACATCAAGATGGCGATGACCTGAAATTTGCATTGACTTAAATATGTCTGTGTCATTACGGTGCCTGTGACGTTACAATGGCTGTGACATTTTCGTGGCTATGACGATGCAATTCCTGTGGCATTGTAGGTAGCTATGACTTTTCAATGGCTATGACATTGATGTGGCCATGAGCTTTCAATGGCTATGACGTCACAATGCCTACGACCTAACAATGGCTATGACGTCACAGTGGCTATTACAAGACAGCGGAAATGACTATACTATCTCTATGACATTGTGGTGCCTATCACGTTACGATGGCTGTGTCATTATAGTGGCTATGCCATCACCATGGTTATGACTTCATGATGGTAACGAAGTCAACGGCAATGACATAACAATGTCTATGAAACTACAGTGGCTTTGACCTTACAATATATATGATGTTATAGTCGCTGTGATGTCACAATGGCTATGCCATCACAATGGCTATGCCATCACAATGGCTATGACATCACAGTTTCTATGACATCATAGTGGCTATGACGTTCCAATGGCTATGACATCAAAATGGCTATGACCTGAAATTTGCATTGACTTAAATATGTCTGTGTCATTACAGTGCCTGTGACGTTACAATGGCTGAGACATTTTCGTGGCTATGACGATGCAATTCCTGTGGCATTGTAGGTAGCTATGACTTTTCAATGGCTATGACATTGATGTGGCCATGAGCTTTCAATGGCTATGACGTCACAATGCCTACGACCTAACAATGGCTATGACGTCACAGTGGCTATTACAACAGCGGAAATGACTATACTATCTCTATGACATTGTGGTGCCTATCACGTTACGATGGCTATGACATTATAGTGGCTATGCCATCACCATGGTTATGACTTCATGATGGTAACGAAGTCAACGGCAATGACATAACAATGTCTATGAAACTACAGTGGCTTTGACCTTACAATATATATGATGTTATAGTCGCTGTGATGTCACAATGGCTATGCCATCACAATGGCTATGCCATCACAATGGCTATGATATCACAGTTTCTATGACATCATAGTGGCTATGACGTTCCAATGGCTATGACATCAAAATGGCTATGACCTGAAATTTGCATTGACTTAAATATGTCTGTTTCATTACAGTGCCTGTGACGTTACAATGGCTGAGACATTTTCGTGGCTATGACGATGCAATTCCTGTGGCATTGTAGGTAGCTATGACTTTTGAATGGCTATGACATTGATGTGGCCATGAGCTTTTAATGGCTATGACGTCACAATGCCTACGACCTAACAATGGCCATCACGTCACAGTGGCTATTACAGGACAGCGGAAATGACTATACTATCTCTATGACATTGTGGTGCCTATCACGTTACGATGGCTGTGACATTATAGTGTCTATGCCATCACCATGTCTATGACATCATGATGGTTACGAGGTCAACGGCAATGACATAACAATGTCTATGAAACTACAGTGGCTTTGACCTTACAATATATATGATGTTATAGTCGCTGTGATGTCACAATGGCTATGCCATCACAATGGCTATGACATCACAGTTTCTATGACATCATAGTGGCTATGACGTTCCAATGGCTATGACATCAAAATGGCTATGACCTGAAATTTGCATGGACTTAAATATGTCTGTGTCATTACAGTGCCTGTGACGTTACAATGGCTGAGACATTTTCGTGGCTATGACGATGCAATTCCTGTGGCATTGTAGGTAGCTATGACTTTTCAATGGCTATGACATTGATGTGGCCAGGAGCTTTCAATGGCTATGACGTCACAATGCCTACGACCTAACAATGGCTATGACGTCACAGTGGCTATTACAGGACAGCGGAAATGACCATACTATCTCTATGACATTGTGGTGCCTATCACGTTACGATGGCTGTGACATTATAGTGGCTATGCCATCACCATGGTTATGACTTCATGATGGTTACGAAGTCAACGGCAATGACATAACAATGTCTATGAAACTACAGTGGCTTTGACCTTACAATATATATGATGTTATAGTCGCTGTGATGTCACAATGGCTATGCCATCACAATGGCTATGACATCACAATGGCTATGACATCACAGTTTCTATGACATCATAGTGGCTATGACGTTCCAATGGCTATGACATCAAAATGGCTATGACCTGAAATTTGCATTGACTTAAATATGTCTGTGTCATTACAGTGCCTGTGACGTTACAATGGCTGAGACATTTTCGTGGCTATGACGATGCAATTCCTGTGGCATTGTAGGTAGCTATGACTTTTGAATGGCTATGACATTGATGTGGCCATGAGCTTTCAATGGCTATGACGTCACAATGCCTACGACCTAACAATGGCTATGACGTCACAGTGGCTATTACAGGACAGCGGAAATGACTATACTATCTCTATGACATTGTGGTGCCTATCACGTTACGATGGCTGTGACATTATAGTTGCTATGCCATCACCATGTCTATGACATCATGACGGTTACGACGTCAATGGCAATGACATAACAATGTCTATGAAACTACAGTGGCTTTGACCTTACAATATATATGATGTTAGAGTCGCTGTGATGTCACAATGGCTATGCCATCACAATGGCTATGACATCACAATGGCTATGACATCACAGTTTCTATGACATCATAGTGGCTATGACGTTCCAATGGCTATGACATCAAAATGGCTATGACCTGAAATTTGCCTTGACTTAAATATGTCTGTGTCATTACAGTGCCTGTTACGTGACAATGGCTGAGACATTTTCGTGGCTATGACGATGCAATTCCTGTGGCATTGTAGGTAGCTATGACTTTTGAATGGCTATGACATTGATGTGGCCATGAGCTTTTAATGGCTATGACGTCACAATGCCTACGACCTAACAATGGCTATGACGTCACAGTGGCTATTACAGGACAGCGGAAATGACTATACTATCTCTATGACATTGTGGTGCCTATCACGTTACGATGGCTGTGACATTATAGTGTCTATGCCATCACCATGTCTATGACATCATGATGGTTACGAGGTCAACGGCAATGACATAACAATGTCTATGAAACTACAGTGGCTTTGACCTTACAATATATATGATGTTATAGTCGCTGTGATTTCACAATGGCTATGCCATCACAATGGCTATGACATCACAGTTTCTATGACATCATAGTGGCTATGACGTTCCAATGGCTATGACATCAAAATGGCTATGACCTGAAATTTGCATTGACTTAAATATGTCTGTGTCATTACAGTGCCTGTGACGTTACAATGGCTGAGACATTTTCGTGGCTATGACGATGCAATTCCTGTGGCATTGTAGGTAGCTATGACTTTTCAATGGCTATGACATTGATGTGGCCAGGAGCTTTCAATGGCTATGACGTCACAATGCCTACGACCTAACAATGGCTATGACGTCACAGTGGCTATTACAGGACAGCGGAAATGACTATACTATCTCTATGACATTGTGGTGCCTATCACGTTACGATGGCTGTGACATTATAGTGGCTATGCCATCACCATGGTTATGACTTCATGATGTTTACGAAGTCAACGGCAATGACATAACAATGTCTATGAAACTACAGTGGCTTTGACCTTACAATATATATGATGTTATAGTCGCTGTGATGTCACAATGGCTATGCCATCACAATGGCTATGACATCACAATGGCTATGACATCACAGTTTCTATGACATCATAGTGGCTATGACGTTCCAATGGCTATGACATCAAAATGGCTATGACCTGAAATTTGCATTGACTTAAATATGTCTGTGTCATTACAGTGCCTGTGACGTTACAATGGCTGAGACATTTTCGTGGCTATGACGATGCAATTCCTGTGGCATTGTAGGTAGCTATGACTTTTCAATGGCTATGACATTGATGTGGCCATGAGCTTTCAATGGCTATGACGTCACAATGCCTACGACCTAACAATGGCTATGACGTCACAGTGGCTATTACAGGACAGCGGAAATGACTATACTATCTCTATGAAATTGTGGTGCCTATCACGTTACGATGGCTGTGACATTATAGTTGCTATGCCATCACCATGTCTATGACATCATGACGGTTACGACGTCAATGGCAATGACATAACAATGTCTATGAAACTACAGTGGCTTTGACCTTACAATATATATGATGTTAGAGTCGCTGTGATGTCACAATGGCTATGCCATCACAATGGCTATGACATCACAATGGCTATGACATCAGAGTTTCTATGACATCATAGTGGCTATGACGTTCCAATGGCTATGACATCAAAATGGCTATGACCTGAAATTTGCCTTGACTTAAATATGTCTGTGTCATTACAGTGCCTGTTACGTGACAATGGCTGAGACATTTTCGTGGCTATGACGATGCAATTCCTGTGGCATTGTAGGTAGCTATGACTTTTCAATGGCTATGACATTGATGTGGCCATGAGCTTTCAATGGCTATGACGTCACAATGCCTACGACCTAACAATGGCTATGACGTCACAGTGGCTATTACAGGACAGCGGAAATGACTATACTATCTCTATGACATTGTGGTGCCTATCACGTTACGATGGCTGTGACATTATAGTGGCTATGCCATCACCATGGTTATGACATCATGATGGTTACGAAGTCAACGGCAATGACATAACAATGTCTATGAAACTACAGTGGCTTTGACCTTACAATATATATGATGTTATAGTCGCTGTGATGTCACAATGGCTATGCCATCACAATGGCTATGACATCACAGTTTCTATGACATCATAGTGGCTATGACGTTCCAATGGCTATGACATCAAAATGGCTATGACCTGAAATTTGCATTTTCTTAAATATGTCTGTGTCATTACAGTGCCTGTGACGTTACAATGGCTGAGACATTTTCGTGGCTATGACGATGCAATTCCTGTGGCATTGTAGGTAGCTATGACTTTTCAATGGCTATGACATTGATGTGGCCAGGAGCTTTCAATGGCTATGACGTCACAATGCCTACGACCTAACAATGGCTATGATGTCACAGTGGCTATTACAGGACAGTGGAAATGACTATACTATCTCTATGACATTGTGGTGCCTATCACGTTACGATGGCTGTGACATTATAGTGGCTATGCCATCACCATGGTTATGACTTCATGATGGTTACGAAGTCAACGGCAATGACATAACAATGTCTATGAAACTACAGTGGCTTTGACCTTACAATATATATGATGTTATAGTCGCTGTGATGTCACAATGGCTATGCCATCACAATGGCTATGCCATCACAATGGCTATGACATCACCGTTTCTATGACATCATAGTGGCTATGACGTTCCAATGGCTATGACATCAAAATGGCTATGACCTGAAATTTGCATTGACTTAAATATGTCTGTGTCATTACAGTGCCTGTGACGTTACAATGGCTGAGACATTTTCGTGGCTATGACGATGCCATTCCTGTGGCATTGTAGGTAGCTATGACTTTTCAATGGCTATGACATTGATGTGGCCATGAGCTTTCAATGGCTATGACGTCACAATGCCTACGACCTAACAATGGCTATGACGTCACAGTGGCTATTACAGGACAGCGGAAATGACTATACTATCTCTATGACATTGTGGTGCCTATCACGTTACGAAGGCTGTGACATTATAGTGTCTATGCCATCACCATGTCTATGACATCATGATGGTTACGAGGTCAACGGCAATGACATAACAATGTCTATGAAACTACAGTGGCTTTGACCTTACAATATATATGATGTTATAGTCGCTGTGATGTCACAATGGCTATGCCATCACAATGGCTATGACATCACAGTTTCTATGACATCATAGTTGCTATGACGTTCCAATGGCTATGACCTGAAATTTGCATTGACTTAAATATGTCTGTGTCATTACAGTGCCTGTGACGTTACAATGGCTGAGACATTTTCGTGGCTATGACGATGCAATTCCTGTGGCATTGTAGGTAGCTATGACTTTTCAATGGCTATGACATTGATGTGGCCAGGAGCTTTCAATAGCTATGACGTCACAATGCCTACGACCTAACAATGGCTATGACGTCACAGTGGCTATTACAGGACAGCGGAAATGACTATACTATCTCTATGACATTGTGGTGCCTATCACGTTACGATGGCTGTGACATTATAGTGGCTATGCCATCACCATGGTTTTGACTTCATGATGGTTACGAAGTCAACGGCAATGACATAACAATGTCTATGAAACTACAGTGGCTTTGACCTTACAATATATATGATGTTATAGTCGCTGTGATGTCACAATGGCTATGCCATCACAATGGCTATGCCATCACAATGGCTATGACATCACAGTTTCTATGACATCATAGTGGCTATGACGTTCCAATGGCTATGACATCAAAATGGCTATGACCTGAAATTTGCATTGACGTAATATGTCTGTGTAATTACTGTGCCTGTGACGTTACAATGGCTGTGACATTATCGTGGCTATGACGATGCAATTCCTGTGGCCTTGTAGGTAGCTATGACTTTTCAATGGCTATGACATTGATGTGGCCATGAGCTTTCAATGGCTATGACGTCACAATGCCTACGACCTAACAATGGCTATGACGTCACAGTGGCTATTACAGGACAGCGGAAATGACTATACTATCTCTCTGACATTGTGGTGCCTATCACGTTACGATGGCTGTGACATTATAGTGGCTATGCCATCACCATTTCTATGACATTATGATGGTTACGAAGTCAACGGCAATGACATAACAGTGTCTATGAAACTACAGTGGCTTTGACCGTACAATATATAGGATGTTAGATTCGCTGTGATGTCACAATGGCTATGCCATCACAATGGCTATGCCATCACAATGGCTATGACATCACAGTTTCTATGACATCATAGTGGCTATGACGTTCCAATGGCTATGACATCAAGATGGCGATGACCTGAAATTTGCATTGACTTAAATATGTCTGTGTCATTACGGTGCCTGTGACGTTACAATGGCTGTGACATTTTCGTGGCTATGACGATGCAATTCCTGTGGCATTGTAGGTAGCTATGACTTTTCAATGGCTAGGACATTGATGTGGCCATGAGCTTTCAATGGCTATGACGTCACAATGCCTACGACCTAACAATGGCTATGACGTCACAGTGGCTATTACAGGACAGCGGAAATGACTATACTATCTCTATGACATTGTGGTGCCTATCACATTACGATGGCTGTGACATTATAGTGGCTATGCCATCACCATGGTTATGACTTCATGATGGTAACGAAGTCAACGGCAATGACATAACAATGTCTATGAAACTACAGTGGCTTTGACCTTACAATATATATGATGTTATAGTCGCTGTGATGTCACAATGGCTATGCCATCACAATGGCTATGCCATCACAATGGCTATGACATCACAGTTTCTATGACATCATAGTGGCTATGACGTTCCAATGGCTATGACATCAAAATGGCTATGACCTGAAATTTGCATTGACTTAAATATGTCTGTGTCATTACAGTGCCTGTGACGTTACAATGGCTGAGACATTTTCGTGGCTATGACGATGCAATTCCTGTGGCATTGTAGGTAGCTATGACTTTTCAATGGCTATGACATTGATGTGGCCATGAGCTTTCAATGGCTATGACGTCACAATGCCTACGACCTAACAATGGCTATGACGTCACAGTGGCTATTACAACAGCGGAAATGACTATACTATCACTATGACATTGTGGTGCCTATCACGTTACGATGGCTATGACATTATAGTGGCTATGCCATCACCATGGTTATGACTTCATGATGGTAACGAAGTCAACGGCAATGACATAACAATGTCTATGAAACTACAGTGGCTTTGACCTTACAATATATATGATGTTATAGTCGCTGTGATGTCACAATGGCTATGCCATCACAATGGCTATGCCATCACAATGGCTATGACATCACAGTTTCTATGACATCATAGTGGCTATGACGTTCCAATGGCTATGACATCAAAATGGCTATGACCTGAAATTTGCATTGACTTAAATATGTCTGTTTCATTACAGTGCCTGTGACGTTACAATGGCTGAGACATTTTCGTGGCTATGACGATGCAATTCCTGTGGCATTGTAGGTAGCTATGACTTTTGAATGGCTATGACATTGATGTGGCCATGAGCTTTTAATGGCTATGACGTCACAATGCCTACGACCTAACAATGGCTATGACGTCACAGTGGCTATTACAGGACAGCGGAAATGACTATACTATCTCTATGACATTGTGGTGCCTATCACGTTACGATGGCTGTGACATTATAGTGTCTATGCCATCACCATGTCTATGACATCATGATGGTTACGAGGTCAACGGCAATGACATAACAATGTCTATGAAACTACAGTGGCTTTGACCTTACAATATATATGATGTTATAGTCGCTGTGATGTCACAATGGCTATGCCATCACAATGGCTATGACATCACAGTTTCTATGACATCATAGTGGCTATGACGTTCCAATGGCTATGACATCAAAATGGCTATGACCTGAAATTTGCATGGACTTAAATATGTCTGTGTCATTACAGTGCCTGTGACGTTACAATGGCTGAGACATTTTCGTGGCTATGACGATGCAATTCCTGTGGCATTGTAGGTAGCTATGACTTTTCAATGGCTATGACATTGATGTGGCCAGGAGCTTTCAATGGCTATGACGTCACAATGCCTACGACCTAACAATGGCTATGACGTCACAGTGGCTATTACAGGACAGCGGAAATGACTATACTATCTCTATGACATTGTGGTGCCTATCACGTTACGATGGCTGTGACATTATAGTGGCTATGCCATCACCATGGTTATGACTTCATGATGTTTACGAAGTCAACGGCAATGACATAACAATGTCTATGAAACTACAGTGGCTTTGACCTTACAATATATATGATGTTATAGTCGCTGTGATGTCACAATGGCTATGCCATCACAATGGCTATGACATCACAATGGCTATGACATCACAGTTTCTATGACATCATAGTGGCTATGACGTTCCAATGGCTATGACATCAAAATGGCTATGACCTGAAATTTGCATTGACTTAAATATGTCTGTGTCATTACAGTGCCTGTGACGTTACAATGGCTGAGACATTTTCGTGGCTATGACGATGCAATTCCTGTGGCATTGTAGGTAGCTATGACTTTTGAATGGCTATGACATTGATGTGGCCATGAGCTTTCAATGGCTATGACGTCACAATGCCTACGACCTAACAATGGCTATGACGTCACAGTGGCTATTACAGGACAGCGGAAATGACTATACTATCTCTATGACATTGTGGTGCCTATCACGTTACGATGGCTGTGACATTATAGTTGCTATGCCATCACCATGTCTATGACATCATGACGGTTACGACGTCAATGGCAATGACATAACAATGTCTATGAAACTACAGTGGCTTTGACCTTACAATATATATGATGTTAGAGTCGCTGTGATGTCACAATGGCTATGCCATCACAATGGCTATGACATCACAATGGCTATGACATCACAGTTTCTATGACATCATAGTGGCTATGACGTTCCAATGGCTATGACATCAAAATGGCTATGACCTGAAATTTGCCTTGACTTAAATATGTCTGTGTCATTACAGTGCCTGTTACGTGACAATGGCTGAGACATTTTCGTGGCTATGACGATGCAATTCCTGTGGCATTGTAGGTAGCTATGACTTTTGAATGGCTATGACATTGATGTGGCCATGAGCTTTTAATGGCTATGACGTCACAATGCCTACGACCTAACAATGGCTATGACGTCACAGTGGCTATTACAGGACAGCGGAAATGACTATACTATCTCTATGACATTGTGGTGCCTATCACGTTACGATGGCTGTGACATTATAGTGTCTATGCCATCACCATGTCTATGACATCATGATGGTTACGAGGTCAACGGCAATGACATAACAATGTCTATGAAACTACAGTGGCTTTGACCTTACAATATATATGATGTTATAGTCGCTGTGATTTCACAATGGCTATGCCATCACAATGGCTATGACATCACAGTTTCTATGACATCATAGTGGCTATGACGTTCCAATGGCTATGACATCAAAATGGCTATGACCTGAAATTTGCATTGACTTAAATATGTCTGTGTCATTACAGTGCCTGTGACGTTACAATGGCTGAGACATTTTCGTGGCTATGACGATGCAATTCCTGTGGCATTGTAGGTAGCTATGACTTTTCAATGGCTATGACATTGATGTGGCCAGGAGCTTTCAATGGCTATGACGTCACAATGCCTACGACCTAACAATGGCTATGACGTCACAGTGGCTATTACAGGACAGCGGAAATGACTATACTATCTCTATGACATTGTGGTGCCTATCACGTTACGATGGCTGTGACATTATAGTGGCTATGCCATCACCATGGTTATGACTTCATGATGTTTACGAAGTCAACGGCAATGACATAACAATGTCTATGAAACTACAGTGGCTTTGACCTTACAATATATATGATGTTATAGTCGCTGTGATGTCACAATGGCTATGCCATCACAATGGCTATGACATCACAATGGCTATGACATCACAGTTTCTATGACATCATAGTGGCTATGACGTTCCAATGGCTATGACATCAAAATGGCTATGACCTGAAATTTGCATTGACTTAAATATGTCTGTGTCATTACAGTGCCTGTGACGTTACAATGGCTGAGACATTTTCGTGGCTATGACGATGCAATTCCTGTGGCATTGTAGGTAGCTATGACTTTTCAATGGCTATGACATTGATGTGGCCATGAGCTTTCAATGGCTATGACGTCACAATGCCTACGACCTAACAATGGCTATGACGTCACAGTGGCTATTACAGGACAGCGGAAATGACTATACTATCTCTATGACATTGTGGTGCCTATCACGTTACGATGGCTGTGACATTATAGTTGCTATGCCATCACCATGTCTATGACATCATGACGGTTACGACGTCAATGGCAATGACATAACAATGTCTATGAAACTACAGTGGCTTTGACCTTACAATATATATGATGTTAGAGTCGCTGTGATGTCACAATGGCTATGCCATCACAATGGCTATGACATCACAATGGCTATGACATCACAGTTTCTATGACATCATAGTGGCTATGACGTTCCAATGGCTATGACATCAAAATGGCTATGACCTGAAATTTGCCTTGACTTAAATATGTCTGTGTCATTACAGTGCCTGTTACGTGACAATGGCTGAGACATTTCCGTGGCTATGACGATGCAATTCCTGTGGCATTGTAGGTAGCTATGACTTTTCAATGGCTATGACATTGATGTGGCCATGAGCTTTCAATGGCTATGACGTCACAATGCCTACGACCTAACAATGGCTATGACGTCACAGTGGCTATTACAGGACAGCGGAAATGACTATACTATCTCTATGACATTGTGGTGCCTATCACGTTACGATGGCTGTGACATTATAGTGGCTATGCCATCACCATGGTTATGACATCATGATGGTTACGAAGTCAACGGCAATGACATAACAATGTCTATGAAACTACAGTGGCTTTGACCTTACAATATATATGATGTTATAGTCGCTGTGATGTCACAATGGCTATGCCATCACAATGGCTATGACATCACAGTTTCTATGACATCATAGTGGCTATGACGTTCCAATGGCTATGACATCAAAATGGCTATGACCTGAAATTTGCATTTTCTTAAATATGTCTGTGTCATTACAGTGCCTGTGACGTTACAATGGCTGAGACATTTTCGTGGCTATGACGATGCAATTCCTGTGGCATTGTAGGTAGCTATGACTTTTCAATGGCTATGACATTGATGTGGCCAGGAGCTTTCAATGGCTATGACGTCACAATGCCTACGACCTAACAATGGCTATGATGTCACAGTGGCTATTACAGGACAGTGGAAATGACTATACTATCTCTATGACATTGTGGTGCCTATCACGTTACGATGGCTGTGACATTATAGTGGCTATGCCATCACCATGGTTATGACTTCATGATGGTTACGAAGTCAACGGCAATGACATAACAATGTCTATGAAACTACAGTGGCTTTGACCTTACAATATATATGATGTTATAGTCGCTGTGATGTCACAATGGCTATGCCATCACAATGGCTATGCCATCACAATGGCTATGACATCACCGTTTCTATGACATCATAGTGGCTATGACGTTCCAATGGCTATGACATCAAAATGGCTATGACCTGAAATTTGCATTGACTTAAATATGTCGGTGTCATTACAGTGCCTGTGACGTTACAATGGCTGAGACATTTTCGTGGCTATGACGATGCAATTCCTGTGGCATTGTAGGTAGCTATGACTTTTCAATGGCTATGACATTGATGTGGCCATGAGCTTTCAATGGCTATGACGTCACAATGCCTACGACCTAACAATGGCTATGACGTCACAGTGGCTATTACAGGACAGCGGAAATGACTATACTATCTCTATGACATTGTGGTGCCTATCACGTTACGAAGGCTGTGACATTATAGTGTCTATGCCATCACCATGTCTATGACATCATGATGGTTACGAGGTCAACGGCAATGACATAACAATGTCTATGAAACTACAGTGGCTTTGACCTTACAATATATATGATGTTATAGTCGCTGTGATGTCACAATGGCTATGCCATCACAATGGCTATGACATCACAGTTTCTATGACATCATAGTTGCTATGACGTTCCAATGGCTATGACCTGAAATTTGCATTGACTTAAATATGTCTGTGTCATTACAGTGCCTGTGACGTTACAATGGCTGAGACATTTTCGTGGCTATGACGATGCAATTCCTGTGGCATTGTAGGTAGCTATGACTTTTCAATGGCTATGACATTGATGAGGCCAGGAGCTTTCAATGGCTATGACGTCACAATGCCTACGACCTAACAATGGCTATGACGTCACAGTGGCTATTACAGGACAGTGGAAATGACTATACTATCTCTATGACATTGTGGTGCCTATCACGTTACGATGGCTGTGACATTATAGTGGCTATGCCATCACCATGGTTTTGACTTCATGATGGTTACGAAGTCAACGGCAATGACATAACAATGTCTATGAAACTACAGTGGCTTTGACCTTACAATATATATGATGTTATAGTCGCTGTGATGTCACAATGGCTATGCCATCACAATGGCTATGCCATCACAATGGCTATGACATCACAGTTTCTATGACATCATAGTGGCTATGACGTTCCAATGGCTATGACATCAAAATGGCTATGACCTGAAATTTGCATTGACGTAATATGTCTGTGTAATTACGGTGCCTGTGACGTTACAATGGCTGTGACATTATCGTGGCTATGACGATGCAATTCCTGTGGCCTTGTAGGTAGCTATGACTTTTCAATGGCTATGACATTGATGTGGCCATGAGCTTTCAATGGCTATGACGTCACAATGCCTACGACCTAACAATGGCTATGACGTCACAGTGGCTATTACAGGACAGCGGAAATGACTATACTATCTCTATGACATTGTGGTGCCTATCACGTTACGATGGCTGTGACATTATAGTGGCTATGCCATCACCATTTCTATGACATTATGATGTTTACGAAGTCAACGGCAATGACATAACAGTGTCTATGAAACTACAGTGGCTTTGACCGTACAATATATAGGATGTTAGATTCGCTGTGATGTCACAATGGCTATGCCATCACAATGGCTATGCCATCACAATGGCTATGACATCAGAGTTTCTATGACATCATAGTGGCTATGACGTTCCAATGGCTATGACATCAAGATGGCGATGACCTGAAATTTGCATTGACTTAAATATGTCTGTGTCATTACAGTGCCTGTGACGTTACAATGGCTGTGACATTTTCGTGGCTATGACGATGCAATTCCTGTGGCATTGTAGGTAGCTATGACTTTTCAATGGCTATGACATTGATGTGGCCATGAGCTTTCAATGGCTATGACGTCACAATGCCTACGACCTAACAATGGCTATGACGTCACAGTGGCTATTACAAGACAGCGGAAATGACTATACTATCTCTATGACATTGTGGTGCCTATCACGTTACGATGGCTGTGACATTATAGTGGCTATGCCATCACCATGTCTATGACATCATGAAGGTTACGAAGTCAACGGCAATGACATAACAATGTCTATGAAACTACAGTGGCTTTGACCTTACAATATATATGATGTTATAGTCGCTCTGATGTCACAATGGCTATGCCATCACAATGGCTATGCCATCACAATGGCGATGACATCACAGTTTCTATGACATCATAGTGGCTATGACGTTCCAATGGCTATGACATCAAAATGGCTATGACCTGAAATTTGCATTGACTTAAATATGTCTGTGTCATTACAGTGCCTGTGACGTTACAATGGCTGAGACATTTTCGTGGCTATGACGATGCAATTCCTGTGGCATTGTAGGTAGCTATGACTTTTCAATGGCTATGACATTGATGTGGCCATGAGCTTTCAATGGCTATGACGTCACAATGCCTACGACCTAACAATGGCTATGACGTCACAGTGGCTATTACAGGACAGCAGAAATGACTATACTATCTCTATGACATTGTGGTGCCTATCACGTTACGATGGCTGTGACATTATAGTGGCTATGCCCTCACCATGTCTATGACATCATGACGGTTACGACGTCAACGGCAATGACATAACAATGTCTATGAAACTACAGTGGCTTGACCTTACAATATATATGATGTTATAGTCGCTGTGATGTCACAATGGCTATGCCATCACAATGGCTATGACATCACAGTTTCTATGACATCATAGTGGCTATGACGTTCCAATGGCTATGACATCAAAATGGCGATGACCTGAAATTTGCATTGACTTAAATATGTCTGTGTCATTACAGTGCCTGTGACCTTACAATGGCTGTGACATTTTCGTGGCTATGACGATGCAATTCCTGTGGCATTGTAGGTAGCTATGACTTTTCAATGGCTATGACATTGATGTGGCCATGAGCTTTCAATGGCTATGACGTCACAATGCCTACGACCTAACAATGGCTATGACGTCACAGTGGCTATTACAGGACAGCGGAAATGACTATACTATCTCTATGACATTGTGGTGCCTATCACGTTACGATGGCTGTGACATTATAGTGGCTATGCCATCACCATGTCTATGACATCATGAAGGTTACGAAGTCAACGGCAATGACATAACAATGTCTATGAAACTACAGTGGCTTTGACCTTACAATATATATGATGTTATAGTCGCTCTGATGTCACAATGGCTATGCCATCACAATGGCTATGCCATCACAATGGCGATGACATCACAGTTTCTATGACATCATAGTGGCTATGACGTTCCAATGGCTATGACATCAAAATGGCTATGACCTGAAATTGCATTGACTTAAATATGTCTGTGTCATTACAGTGCCTGTGACGTTACAATGGCTGAGACATTTTCGTGGCTATGACGATGCAATTCCTGTGGCATTGTAGGTAGCTATGACTTTTCAATGGCTATGACATTGATGTGGCCATGAGCTTTCAATGGCTATGACGTCACAATGCCTACGACCTAACAATGGCTATGACGTCACAGTGGCTATTACAGGACAGCGGAAATGACTATACTATCTCTATGACATTGTGGTGCCTATCACGTTACGATGGCTGTGACATTATAGTGGCTATGCCATCACAATGTCTATGACATCATGATGGTTATGAAGTCAATGGCAATGACATAACAATGTCTATGAGACTACAGTGGCTTTGACCTTACAACATATATGATGTTACAGTCGCTGTGATGTCACAATGGCTATGCCATCACAATGGCGATGACATCACAGTGGCTACACATCGCATTTTCTATGACTTCATAGTGGCTATGACGTTCCAATGGCTATGACATCAAAATGGCTATGACGTGAAATTTGCATTGAATTAAATATGTCTGTGTCATTACGGTGCCTGTGACGTTACTATGGCTGTGCCATTATAGTGGCCAGGACTTCACAGTTGCTGTAACATCATGAGGGCAATGACATCGCAATTGCTATGAAGTCACACATGACATGATTTCACACTATGATGTCACAAGGGCTACGATATTACAGTGGCTATGATGTCACAATGGCTATGAGGACACAATGCCTATAACGGTACAATGTCTGTGATATTATTGTGACTATGACTTTACAAAGGCTATGACATTATTGTGGTTATGATGTCATAGTAGCTATGACGTTACCACGGCTCTGATGTTTTCATGGCCATGATGACGATGGCTATGATCACAATGAGCATGCCGACACAATGGCTAGGATATTACAAATGCGATGACTTTACAATGCATATGGTATGACAAAAGTTACGACGTTTCAATGGTTATGACATTAATGTGGCTATGAGGTTTCCATGGCTATGACGTCACAATGCCTATGACATAACAATGGCTATGACGTCACAATGGCTATTCCAGGGCAGTGGAAATGACGATACTCTCTCTATGACATTGTGGTGCCTATCACGTTACGATGGCTGTGACATTATAGTGGCTATGCCATCACAATGTCTATGACGGTTTTGAAGTCAACGGCAATGACATAACAATGTCTAGGACACTACAGTGGCTTTGAACTTACAATATATATGATGTTGCAGTCGCTGTGATGTCACAATGGTTATGCCATCGCAATGGCTATGACATCACAATGGCTATGACGTCACAGTTTCTATGACATCATAGTGGCTATGACGTTCCAATGGCTATGACATCAAAATGGCTATGACGTGAAATTTGCATTGACTTAAATATGTCTGTGTCATTACGGTGCTTGTGACGTTACTGTGGCTGTGCCATTATTGTGGCTATGACGATGCAATTCTTGTGGCATTGTAGGTAGCTATGACTTTTCAATGGCTATGAAATTAAAGTGGGTATGACGTCACAATGGCTACGTCATCACGATGGCTATGACTTGATAATGGCCATGACATCACAATTGCTTCCAAGTCACACTCGATATGACTTCACATTTATGTGATGTCACAACAGCTATGATGTTAAAATTGCTATGTCACAATTGCTACAACGTGACAATTCCTATGGCATTACAATGGCTGTGATATTATCATGAATGTGACGTTATAAAAGCTATGACACTATTGTGGGTAGGACGTCCCAGGGGCTATGAAGTTCCAATGGCTCTGATGTTATGATGGCTATGACGTGACGATGGCTATAGTGAAAATGGCTACGTCGACACAAGGGCTATGATATTACAAATATTACTTTCCAATGTCTATGACCTTACAAATGCTACGCCATCTCAATGGCTGTGACGTTATTGTGGCTATAAGGTTACAATGGCTATGATATCACAATGGGTATGAAGGCACAATGGTTATGGCACTAGAGTGGCTAGGCCATTACTATGGATCCGATGTTTCATTGGCTATGACGTTACAGGACCTATGATATTGCAAGAGCCATGACTTTGCAGTAGATATGATGTGCTAGTGGCTGTGACATCACAAATGGTATGAAGTCACAAATGACAAGCCTTCACAATGACTACGATATCACAAGGGCTACGATGTTCCAATTGATATGACGTCACAATTGCTACGACGTCACAATGGCTATGACCATACAGTGGGAATGACCTTACTATGTCTATTGCATTGTAGTGCCTAAGATATTGCATTGGCTGTGACATTATACTGCCCAGGACGTCACAGTTGCTGTAACGTCATGATGGCAATGACATCGCAATTACTATGAAGTCACACATGACATGACTTCACACTGACTGTGATGTCACAAGGGCTAAGATGTTACAGTGGCTATGATGTCACAATGGCTATGAGGACACAATGCCTATAACGGTACAATGTCTGTGATATTATTGTGACTATGACTTTACAAAGGCTATGACATTATTGTGGTTATGGTGTCATAGTAGCTATGACGTTACCACGGCTCTGATATTTTCATGGCCATGATGACGCTGGCTATAATGACAATGAGAATGCCGACACAATGGCTAGGATATTACAAATGCGATGACTTTATAATGCATATGGTATGACAAAGGTTACCACGTTTCAATGGCTATGACGTCACAATGCCTATGACATAACAATGGCTATGACGTCACAATGGCTATTGCAGGGCAGTGGAAATGACGATACTATCTCTATGACATTGTGGTGCCAATCACGTTACGATGGCTGTGACATTATAGTGGCTATGCCATCACAATGTCTATGACATCATGAAGGTTATGAAATCAAGGGCAATGACATAACAATGTCTATGAAACTACAGTGGCTTTGACCTTACAATATATATGATGTTATAGTCGCTCTGATGTCACAATGGCTATGAAATAACAATGGGTATGAAATCACAGTTTCTATGACATCACATTTTCCATGACATCATAGTGGCTATGACGTTCCAATGGCTATGACATCAAAATGGCTATGACCTGAAATTTGCATTGACTTAAATATGTCTGTGTCATTACGGTGCCTGTGACATTACAATGGCTGTGACATTATCGTGGCTAAGACGATGCAATTCCTGTGGCATTTTAGGTAGCTATGACTTTTCCATGGCTATGACATTGATGTGGCCATGAGCTTTCAATGGCTATGACGTCACAATGCCTACGACCTAACAATGGCTATGACGTCACAGTGGCTATTACAGGACAGTGGAAATGACGATACTATCTCTATGACATTGTGGTGACTATCACGTTACGATGGCTGTGACATTATAGTGGCTATGCCATCACAATGTCTATGACATCATGATGGTTATGAAGTCAATGGCAATGACGTAACAATGTCTATGAGACTGCAGTTGCTTTGACCTTACAACATATATGATGTTACAGTCGCTGTGATGTCACAATGGCTATGCCATCAAAATGGCGATGACATCACAATGGCTATGACATCGCAGTTTCTATGACATCATAGTGGCTATGACGTTCCAATGGCTATGACATCAAAATGGCTATAACGTGAAATTTGCATTGAATTAAATATGTCCGTGTCATTACGGTGCCTGTGACGTTACTATGGCTGTGCCATTATAGTGGCCAGGACTTCACAGTTGCTGTAACATAATCAGGGCAATGACATCGCAATTGCTATGAAGTCACACATGACATGATTTCACACTGACTATGATGTCACAAGGGCTACGATATTACAGTGGCTATGATGTCACAATGGCTATGAGGACACAATGGCTATAACGGTACAATGTCTGTGATATTATTGTGACTATGACTTTACAAAGGCTATGACATTATTGTGGTTATGATGTCATAGTAGCTATGACGTTACCACGGCTCTGATGTTTTCATGGCCATGATGATGATGGCTATGATCACAATGAGTATGCCGACACAATGGCTAGGATATTACAATTGGGATGACTTTACAATGCATATGGTATGACAAAGGTTACAACGTTTCAATGGCTATGACATTAATGTGGCTATGAGGTTTCCATGGCTATGACGTCACAATGCCTATGACATAACAATGGCTATGACGTCACAATGGCTATTGCAGGGCAGTGGAAATGACGATACTCTCTCTATGACATTGTGGTGCCTATCACGTTACGATGGCTGTGACATTATAGTGGCTATGCCATCACAATGTCTATGACATCATGATGGTTATGAAGTCAACGGCAATGACATAACAATGTCTATGAAACTACAGTGGCTTTGACCTTACAATATAAATGATGTTATAGTCGCTCTGATGTCACAATGGCTATGACATCACAATGGCTATGACATCACAGTTTCTATGACATCACAGTTTCTATGACATCATAGTGGCTATGATGTTCCAATGGCTATGACATCACAATGGCTATGACCTGAAATTTGCATTGACTTAAATATGTCTGTGTCATAACGGTCCCTATGACGTTACAATGGCTGTGACATTATCGTGGCTATGACGATGCAATTCTTGTGGCATTGTAGGTAGCTATGACTTTTCAATGGCTATGAAATTAAAGTGGGTATGACGTCACAATGGCTACGTCATCACGATGGCTATGACTTGATAATGGCCATGACATCACAATTGCTTCCAAGTCACACTCGATATGACTTCACATTTATGTGATGTCACAACAGCTATGATGTTAAAATTGCTATGTCACAATTGCTACAAAGTCACAATTCCTATGGCATTGCAATGGCTGTGATATTATCATGAATGTGACGTTATAAAAGCTATAACAGTATAGTGGGTAGGACGTCCCAGGGGCTATGAAGTTCCAATGGCTCTGATGTTATGGTGGCTATGACGTGACGATGGCTATATTGAAAATGGCTACGCCGACACAAGGGCTATGATATTACAAATATTATTACTTTCCAACGTCTATGACCTTACAAATGCTACGCCATCTCAATGGCTGTGACGTTATTGTGGCTATGAGGTTACAGTGGCTATGATATCACAATGGGTATGAAGGCACAATGGTTATGGCACTAGAGTGGCTAGGCCATTACTAGGGATCTGTCGTTTCATTGGCTATGACGTTACAGTACCTATGATATTGCAAGAGCCATGACTTTACAGTAGATATGATGTGCTAGTGGCTGTGACATCACAAATGGTATGAAGTCACAATTGACAAGCGTTCACAATGACTACGATATCACAAGGGCTACGATGTTCCAATTGCTATGACGTCACAATTGCTACGACGTCACAATGGCTATGACCATACAGTGGGAATGACTTTACTATGTCTATTGCATTGTAGTGCCTAAGATATTACATTGGCTGTGACATTATAGTGGCCAGGACGTCACAGTTGCTGTAACGTCATGATGGCAATGACATCGCAATTGCTATGAAGTCACACATGACATGACTTCACACAGACTGTGATGTCACAAGGGCTAAGATGTTACAGTGGCTATGATGTCACAATGGCTATGAGGACACAATGCCTATAATGGTACAATGTCTGTGATATTATTGGGACTATGACTTTACAAAGGCTATGGCATTATTGTGGTTATGATGTCATAGTAGCTATGACGTTACCACGGCTCTGATATTTTCATGGCCATGATGACGCTGGCTATGATGACAATGAGAATGCCGACACAATGGCTAGGATATTACAAATGCCATGACTTTATAATGCATATGGTATGACAAAGGTTACGACGTTGCAATGGCTATGACATTAATGTGGCTATGAGGTTTCCATGGCTATGACGTCACAATGCCTATGACATAACAATGGCTGTGACGTCACAATGGCTATTGCAGGGCAGTGGAAATGACGATATTATCTCTATGACATTGTGGTGCCTATCACGTTACGATGGCTGTGACATTATAGTGGCTATGCCATCACAATGTCTATGACATCATGATGGTTATGAAGTCAACGGCAATGACATAACAATGTCTATGAAACTACAGTGGCTTTGACCTTACAATATATATGATGTTATAGTCGCTGTGATGTCACAATGGCTATGCCATCACAATGGCTATGACATCACAGTTTCTATGACATCATAGTGGCTATGACGTTCCAATGGCTATGACATCAAAAAGGCTATGACGTTAAATTTGCAATGACTTAAATATGTCTGTGTCATTACGTTGCCTGTGATGTTACAATGGCTGTGACATTATAGTGGCCAGGACTTCACAGTTGCTGTAACATCATGAGGGCAATGACATCGCAATTGCTATGAAGTCACACATGACATGATTTCACACTGACTATGATTTCACAAGGGCTACGATATTACAGTGGCTATGATGTCACAATGGCTATGAGGACACAATGGCTATAACGGTACAATGTCTGTGATATTATTGTGACTATGACTTTACAGAGGCTATGACATTATTGTGGTTATGATGTCATAGTAGCTATGACATTACCACGGCTCTGATGTTTTCATGGCCATGATGACGATGGCTATGATCACAATGAGTATGCCGACACAATGGCTAGGATATTACAAATGCGATGACTTTACAATGCATATGGTATGACAAAGGTTGCGACGTTTCAATGGCTATGACATTAATGTGGCTATGAGGTTTCCATGGCTATGACGTCACAATGCCTATGACATAACAATGGCTATGACGTCACAATGGCTATTGCAGGGCAATGGAAATAACGATACTATCTCTATGACATTGTGGTGCCTATCACGTTACGATGGCTGTGACATTATAGTGGCTATGCCATCACAATGTCTATGACATCATGATGGTTATGAAGTCAATGGCAATGACATAACAATGTCTATGAGACTACAGTGGCTTTGACCTTACAATATATATGATGTTACAGTCGCTGTGATGTCACAATGGGTATGCCATCACAATGACTATGACATAACAATGGCTATGACATCACAGTTTCTATGACATCATAGTGGCTATGACGTTCCAATGGCTATGACCTCAAAATGGCTATGACGTGAAATTTGCATTGACTTAAATATGTCTGTGTCATTACGGTGCCTGTGACGTTACTGTGGCTGTGCCATTATCGTGGCTATGACGATGCAATTCTTGTGGCATTGTAGGTAGCTATGACTTTTGAATGGCTACGAAATTAAAGTACGTATGACGTCACAATGGCTACGTCATCACGATGGCTAGGACTTGATAATGGCCATGACATCACAATTGCTTCCAAGTCACACTCGATATGACTTCACATTTATGTGATGTCACAACAGCTATGATGTTAAAATTGCTATGTCACAATTGCTACAACGTCACAATTCCTATGGCATTGCAATGGCTGTGATATTATCATGAATGAGACGTTATAAAAGCTATGACATTATAGTGGGTAGGACGCCCCGAGGCTATGAAGTTACAATGGCTCTGATGTTATGATGGCTATGATGTGACGATGGCTATATTGAAAATGGCTACGTCGACACAAGGGCTATGATATTACAAATATTATTACTTTCCAATGTCTATGACCTTACAAAGGCTGCGCCATCTCAATGGCTGTGACGTTATTGTGGCTATGAGGTTACAATGGCTATGATATCACAATGGGTATGAAGGCACAATGGTTATGGCACTAGAGTGGCTAGGCCATTACTATGGATCTGACGTTTCATTGGCTATGACGTTACAGTACCTATGATATTGCAAGAGCCATGACTTTACAGTAGATATGATGTGCTAGTGACTGTAACATCACAAATGGTATGAAGTCACAATTGACAAGCCTTCACAATGACTACGATATCACAAGGGCTACGATGTTCCAATTGCTATGACGTCACAATTGCTACGACGTCACAATGGCTATGACCATACAGTGGGAATGACTTTACTATGTCTATTGCATTGTAGTGCCTAAGATATTACATTGGCTGTGACATTATAGTGGCCAGGACGTCACAGTTGCTGTAACGTCATGATGGCAATGACATCGCAATTGCTATGAAGTCACACATGACATGACTTCACACTGACTGTGATGTCACAAGGGCTAAGATGTTACAGTGGCTATGATGTCACAATGGCTATGAGGACACAATGCCTATAACGGTACAATGTCTGTGATATTATTGTGACTATGACTTTACAAAGGCTATGACATTATTGTTGTTATGATGTCATAGTAGCTATGACGTTACCACGGCTCTGATGTTTTCATGGCCATGATGACGATGGCTATGATCACAATGAGTATGCCGACACAATGGCTAGGATATTACAAATGCGATGACTTTACAATGCATATGGTATGACAAAGGTTACGACGTTTCAATGGCTATGACATTAATGTGGCTATGAGGTTTCCATGGCTATGACGTCACAATGCCTATGACATAACAATGGCTATGACGTCACAATGGCTATTGCAGGGCAGTGGAAATGACGATACTATCTCTATGACATTGTGGTGCCTATCACGTTACGATGGCTGTGATATTATAGTGGCTATGCCATCACAATGTCTATGACATCATGAAGGTTATGAAATCAACAGCAATGACATAACAATGTCTATGAAACTACAGTGGCTTTGACCTTACAATATATATGATGTTATAGTCGCTGATGTCACAATGGCTATGACATCACAGTGGCTATGACATCACAGTTTCTATGACATCACAGTTTCCATGACGTCATAGTGGCTATGGGTACCAATGGCTATGACATCAAAATGGCTATGACCTGAAATTTGCATTGACTTTAATATGTCTGTGTCATTACGGTGCCTGTGACGTTACAATGGCTGTGACATTATCATGGCTATGACGATGCAATTCTTGTGGCATTGTAGGTAGCTATGAATTTTCAATGGCTACGAAATTAAAGTGGGTATGACGTCACAAGGCTACGTCATCACGATGGCTATGACTTGATAATGGCCATGACATCACAATTGCTTCCAAGTCACACTCGATATGACTTCACATTTATGTGATGTCACAACAGCTATGATGTTAAAATTGCTATGTCACAATTGCTACAACGTCACAATTCCTATGGCATTGCAATGGCTGTGATATTATCATGAATGTGACGTTATAAAAGCTATGACATTATAGTGGGTAGGACGTCCCAGGGGCTATGAAGTTCCAATGGCTCTGATGTTATGATGGCTATGACGTGACGATGGCTATACTGAAAATGGCTACGCCGACACAAGGGCTATGATATTACAAACATTATTACTTTCCAATGTCTATGACCTTACAAATGCTACGCCATCTCAATGGCTGTGACGTTATTGTGGCTATGAGGTTACAATGGCTATGATATCACAATGGGTATGAAGGCACAATGGTTATGGCACTAGAGTGGCTAGGCCATTACTATGGATCCGATGTTTCATTGGCTATGACGTTACAGTACCTATGATATTGCAAGAGCCATGACTTTACAGTAGATATGATGTGCTAGTGGCTGTGACATCACAAATGGTATGAAGACACAATTGACAAGCCTTCACAATGACTACGATATCACAAGGGCTACGATGTTCCAATTGCTATGACGTCACAATTGCTACGACGTCACAATGGCTATGAACATACAGTGGGAATGACTTTACTATGTCTATTGCATTGTAGTGCCTAAGATATTACATTGGCTGTGACATTATAGTGGCCAGGACGTCACAGTTGCTGTAAGGTCATGATGGCAATGACATCGCAATTGCTATGAAGTCACACATGACATGACTTCACACTGACTGTGATGTCACAAGGGCTAAGATGTTACAGTGGCTATGATGTCACAATGGCTATGAGGACACAATGCCTATAACGGTACAATGTCTGTGATATTATTGTGACTATGACTTTACAAAGGCTATGTCATTATTGTGGTTATGATGTCATAGTAGCTATGACGTTACCACGGCTCTGATGTTTTCATGCCATGATGACGCTGGCTATGATGACAATGAGAATGCCGACACAATGGCTAGGATATTACAAATGTGATGACTTTATAATGCATATGGTATGACAAAGGTTACGACGTTTCAATGGCTATGACGTCACAATGCCTATGACATAACAATGGCTATGACGTCACAATGGCTATTGCAGGGTGGTAGAAATGACGATACTATCTCTATGACATTGTGGTGCCTATCACGTTACGATGGCTGTGACATTATAGTGGCTATGCCATCACAATGTCTATGACAGCATGATGGTTATGAAGTCAACGGCAATGACATAACAATGTCTATGAAACTACAGTGGCTTTGACCTTACAATATATATGATGTTATAGTCGCTCTGATGTCACAATGGCTATGCCATCACAATGGCTATGACATCACAGTTTCTATGACATCACAGTTTCTATGACATCATAGTGGCTATGACGTTTTAATGGCTATGACATCAAAATGGCTATGACCTGAAATTTGCATTGACTTAAAATGTCTGTGTCATTACGGTGTCTGTGACGTTACAATGGCTGTGACATTATCGTGGCTATGACGATGCTATTCCTGTGGCATTGTAGGTAGCTATGACTTTTCAATGGCTATGACATTGCTGTGGCCATGAGCATTCAATGGCTATGACGTCACAATGCATACGACCTAACAATGGCTATGACGTCACAGTTGCTATTACATGACAGTGGATATGACGATACTATCTCTATGACATTGTGGTGCCTATCACGTTACGATGGCTGTGACATTATAGTGGCTATGCCATCACAATGTCTATGACATCATGACGGTTATGAAGTCAACGGTAATGACATAACAATGTCTATGAAACTACAGTGGCTTTGACCTTACAATATATATGATGTTATAGTCGCTGTGATGTCACAATGGCTATGCCATCACAATGGCTATGACGTTCCAATGGCTATGACATCAAAATGACTATGACGTTAAATTTGCAATGACTTAAATATGTCTGTGTCATTACGTTGCCTGTGATGTTACAATGGCTGTGACATTATAGTGGCCAGGACTTCACAGTTGCTGTAACATCATGAGGGCAATAACATCGCAATTGCTATGAAGTCACACATGACATGATTTCACAAGGGCTACGATATAACAGTTGCTATGATGTCACAATGGCTATGAGGACACAATGGCTATAATGGTACAATGTCTGTGATATTATTGTGACTATGACTTTACAAAGGCTATGACATTATTGTGGTTATGACGTGATAATAGCTATGACGTTACCACGGCTCTGATGTTTTCATGGCCACGATGACGATGGCTATGATCACAATGAGTATGCCGACAAAATGGCTAGGATATTACAAATGCGATGACTTTACAATGCATATGGTATGACAAAGGTTACGACGTTTCAATGGCTATGACATTAATGTGACTATGAGGTTTCCATGGCTATGACGTCACAATGCCTATGACATAACAATGGCTATGACGTCACAATGGCTATTGCAGGGCAGTGGAAATGACGATACTCTCTCTATGACATTGTGGTGCCTATCACGTTACAATGGCTGTGACATTATAGTGGCTATGCCATCACAATATCTATGACATCATGATGGTTATGAAGTCAACGGCAATAACATAACAATGTCTATGACACTACAGTGGCTTTGACCTTACAATATATATGATGTTACAGTCGCTGTGATGTCACAATGGGTATGCCATCACAATGACTATGACATCACAATGGCTATGACATCACAGTTTCTATGACATCATAGTGGCTATGACGTTCCAATGGCTATGACATCAAAATGGCTATGACGTGAAATTTGCAATGACTTATATATGTCTGTGTCATTACGGTGCCTGTGACGTTACTGTGGCTGTGCCATTATCGTGGCTATGACGATGCAATTCTTGTGGCATTGTAGGCAGCTATGAATTTTCAATGGCTACGAAATTAAACTGGGTATGACGTCACAATGGCTACGTCATCACGACGGCTATGACTTGATAATGGCCATGACATCACAATTGCTTCCAAGTCACACTCGATATGACTTCACATTTATGTGATGTCACAACAGCTATGATGTTAAAATTGCTATGTCACAATTGCTACAACGTCACAATTCCTATGGCATTGCAATGGCTGTGATATTATCATGAATGAGACGTTATAAAAGCTATGACATTATAGTGGGTAGGACGTCCCAGGGGCTATGAAGTTCCAATGGCTCTGATGTTATGGTGGCTATGACGTGACGATGGCTATATTGAAAATGGCTACGCCGACACAAGGGCTATGATATTACAAATATTATTACTTTCCAATGTCTATGACCTTACAAATGCTACGCCATCACAATGGCTGTGACGTTATTGTGGCTATGAGGTTACAATGGCTATGATATCACAATGGGTATGAAGGCACAATGGTTATGGCACTAGAGTGGCTAGGCCATTACTATGGATCTGTCGTTTCATTGGCTATGACGTTACAGTACCTATGATTTTGCAAGAGCCATGACTTTACAGTAGATATGATGTGCTAGTGGCTGTGACATCACAAATGGTATGAAGTCACAATTGACAAGCGTTCACAATGACTACGATATCACAAGGGCTACGATGTTCCACTTGCTATGACGTCACAATTGCTACGACGTCACAATGGCTATGACCATACAGTGGGAATGACTTTACTATGTCTATTGCATTGTAGTGCCTAAGATATTACATTGGCTGTGACATTATAGTGGCCAGGACGTCACAGTTGCTGTAACGTCATGATGGCAATGACATCGCAATTGCTATGAAGTCACACATGACATGACTTCACACTGACTGTGATGTCACAAGGGCTAAGATGTTACAGTGGCTATGATGTCACAATGGCTATGAGGACACAATGCCTATAACGGTACAATGTCTGTGATATTATTGTGACTATGACTTTACAAAGGCTATGGCATTATTGTGGTTATGATGTCATAGTAGCTATGACGTTACCACGGCTCTGATATTTTCATGGCCATGATGACGCTGGCTATGATGACAATGAGAATGCCGACACAATGGCTAGGATATTACAAATGCCATGACTTTATAATGCATATGGTATGACAAAGGTTACGACTTTTCAATGGCTATGACATTAATGTGGCTATGAGGTTTCCATGGCTATGACGTCACAATGCCTATGACATAACAATGGCTATGACGTCACAATGGCTATTGCAGGGCAGTGGAAATGACGATACTATCTCTATGACATTGTGGTGCCTATCACGTTACGATGGCTGTGACACTATAGTGGCTATGCCATCACAATGTCTATGACATCATGATGGTTATGAAGTCAACGGCAATGACATAACAATGTCTATGAAACTACAGTGGCTTTGACCTTACAATATATATGATGTTATAGTCGCTGTGATGTCACAATGGCTATGCCATCACAATGGCTATGACATCACAATGGCTATGACATCACAGTTTCTATGACATCATAGTGGCTATGACGTTCCAATGGCTATGACATCAAAATGGCTATGACGTGAAATTTGCATTGACTTAAATATGTCTGTGTCATTACGGTGCCTGTGACGTTACTGTGGCTGTGCCATTATCGTGGCTATGACGATGCAATTCTTGTGGCATTGTAGGTAGCTATGACTTTTCAATGGCTACGAAATTAAACTGGGTATGACGTCACAATGGCTACGTCATCACAATGGCTAGGACTTGATAATGGCCATGACATCACAATTGCTTCCAAGTCACACTCGATATGACTTCACATTTATGTGATGTCACAACAGCTATGATGTTAAAATTGCTATGTCACAATTGCTACAACGTCACAATTCCTATGACATTGCAATGGCTGTGATATTATCATGAATGTGACGTTATAAAAGCTATGACATTATAGTGGGTAGGACGTCCCAGGGGCTATGAAATTCCAATGGCTCTGATGTTACGATGGCTATGACGTGACGATGGCTATACTGAAAATGGCTACGCCGACACAAGGGCTATGATATTACAAACATTATTACTTTCCAATGTCTATGACCTTACAAATGCTACCCCATCTCAATGGCTGTGACGTTATTGTGGCTATGAGGTTACAATGGCTATGATATCACAATGGGTATGAAGGCACAATGGTTATGGCACTAGAGTGGCTAGGCCATTACTATGGATCCGATGTTTCATTGGCTATGACGTTACAGTACCTATGATATTGCAAGAGCCATGACTTTACAGTAGATATGATGTGCTAGTGGCTGTGACATCACAAATGGTATGAAGACACAATTGACCAGCCTTCACAATGACTACGATATCACAAGGGCTACGATGTTCCAATTGCTATGACGTCACAATTGCTACGACGTCACAATGGCTATGAACATACAGTGGGAATGACTTTACTATGTCTATTGCATTGTAGTGCCTAAGATATTACATTGGCTGTGACATTATAGTGGCCAGGACGTCACAGTTGCTGTAACGTCATGATGGCAATGACATCGCAATTGCTATGAAGTCACACATGACATGACTTCACACTGACTGTGATGTCACAAGGGCTAAGATGTTACAGTGGCTATGATGTCACAATGGCTATGAGGACACAATGCCTATAACGGTACAATGTCTGTGATATTATTGTGACTATGACTTTACAAAGGCTATGTCATTATTGTGGTTATGATGTCATAGTAGCTATGACGTTACCACGGCTCTGATGTTTTCATGCCATGATGACGCTGGCTATGATGACAATGAGAATGCCGACACAATGGCTAGGATATTACAAATGCGATGACTTTATAATGCATATGGTATGACAAAGGTTACGACGTTTCAATGGCTATGACGTCACAATGCCTATGACATAACAATGGCTATGACGTCACAATGGCTATTGCAGGGTGGTAGAAATGACGATACTATCTCTATGACATTGTGGTGCCTATCACGTTACGATGGCTGTGACATTATAGTGGCTATGCCATCACAATGTCTATGACATCATGATGGTTATGAAGTCAACGGCAATGACATAACAATGTCTATGAAACTACAGTGGCTTTAACCTTACAACATATATGATGTTACAGTCGCTGTGATGTCACAATGGCTATGCCATCACAATGGCTATGACATCACAATGGCTATGACATCACAGTTTCTATGACATCATAGTGGCTATGACGTTCCAATGGCTATGACATCAAAATGGCTATGACCTGAAATTTGCATTGACTTAAATATGTCTGTGTCATTACGGTGCCTGTGACGTTACAATGGTTGTGACATTATCGTGGCTATGACGATGCAATTCCTGTGGCATTGTAGGTAGCTATGACTTTTCAATGGCTATGACATTGCTGTGGCCATGAGCATTCAATGGCTATGACGTCACAATGCATACGACCTAACAATGGCTATGACGTCACAGTGGCTATTACATGACAGTGGATATGACGATACTATCTCTATGACATTGAGGTGCCTATCACGTTACGATGGCTGTGACATTATAGTGGCTATGCCATCACAATGTCTATGACATCATGACGGTTATGAAGTCAACGGTAATGACATAACAATGTCTCTGAAACTACAGTGGCTTTGACCTTACAATATATATGATGTTATAGTCTCTGTGATGTCACAATGGCTATGCCATCACAATGGCTATAACGTTCCAATGGCTATGACATCAAAATGACTATGACGTTAAATTTGCAATGACTTAAATATGTCTGTGTCATTACGTTGCCTGTGATGTTACAATGGCTGTGACATTATAGTTGCCAGGACTTCACAGTTGCTGTAACATCATGAGGGCAATGACATCGCAATTGCTATGAAGTCACACATGACATGATTTCACAAGGGCTACGATATAACAGTGGCTATGATGTCACAATGGCTATGAGGACACAATGGCTATAACGGTACAATGTCTGTGATATAATTGTGACTATGACTTTACAAAGGCTATGACATTATTGTGGTTATGACGTGATAATAGCTATGACGTTACCACGGCTCTGAAGTTTTCATGGCCACGATGACGATGGCTATGATCACAATGAGTATGCCGACACAATGGCTAGGATATTACAAATGCGATGACTTTACAATGCATATGGTATGACAGGTTACGACATTTCAATGGCTATGACATTAATGTGGCTATGAGGTTTCCATGGCTATGACGTCACAATGCCTATGACATAACAATGGCTATGACGTCACAATGGCTATTGCAGGGCAGTGGAAATGACGATACTCTCTCTATGACATTGTGGTGCCTATCACGTTACAATGGCTGTGACATTATAGTGGCTATGCCATCACAATGTCTATGACATCATGATGGTTATGAAGTCAACGGCAATAACATAACAATGTCTATGAGACTACAGTGGCTTTGACCTTACAATATATATGATGTTACAGTCGCTGTGATGTCACAATGGGTATGCCATCACAATGGCTATGACATCACAATGGCTATGACATCACAGTTTCTATGACATCATAGTGGCTATGACGTTCCAATGGCTATGACATCAAAATGGCTATGACGTGAAATTTGCAATGACTTATATATGTCTGTGTCATTACGGTGCCTGTGACGTTACTGTGGCTGTGCCATTATCGTGGCTATGACGATGCAATTCTTGTGGCATTGTAGGCAGCTATGACTTTTCAATGGCTACGAAATTAAAGTGGGTATGACATCACAATGGCTACGTCATCACGATGGCTATGACTTGATAATGGCCATGACATCACAATTGCTTCCAAGTCACACTCGATATGACTTCACATTTATGTGATGTCACATTAGCTATGATGTTAAAGTTGCTATGTCACAATTGCTACAACGTCACAATTCCTATGGCATTGCAATGGCTGTGATATTATCATGAATGAGACGTTATAAAAGCTATGACATTATAGTGGGTAGGACGTCCCAGGGGCTATGAAGTTCCAATGGCTCTGATGTTATGGTGGCTATGACGTGACTATTGCTATATTGAAAATGGCTACGCCGACACAAGGGCTATGATATTACAAATATTATTACTTTCCAATGTCTATGACCTTACAAATGCTACGCCATCACAATGGCTGTGACGTTATTGTGGCTATGAGGTTACAATGGCTATGATATCACAATGGGTATGAAGGCACAATGGTTATGGCACTAGAGTGGCTAGGCCATTACTATGGATCTGTCGTTTCATTGGCTATGACGTTACAGTACATATGATATTTTTTTTTTTTTTTTTTTTTTTTTTTTTTTTTTTTTTTTTTTTTTTTTTTTTTTTTTGATCTGAACATTTAAAAATTTATTAGGGTGTTTTTTTTTACAATCTTTACTCCCCAACCTTCTCAGTGGCCTGACAGATTACACAACAATTTATATAGTCTATAGGAAAAGAGCACTGGCCTGCATTTTAAGATATCCAGGTTTTAATTCAGGCTATATACTTATCATAAAATGGAAGAAATAAACATTAATTGAGCATCTACCATGCACTAAGCCAAGATTTAATCTTCCTTAAGTGGTAAAGGACACCCAACAAGGTAAATATCATCATTCCCACTTTAAGTACATATGATATTGCAAGAGCCATGACTTTACAGTAGATATGATGTGCTAGTGGCTGTGACATCACAAGTGGTATGAAGTCACAATTGACAACCGTTCACAATGACTACGATATCACAAGGGCTACGATGTTCCAATTGCTATGACGTCACAATTGCTACGACGTCACAATGGCTATGACCATACAGTGGGAATGACTTTACTATGTCTATTGCATTGTAGTGCCTAAGATATTACATTGGCTGTGACATTATAGTGGCCAGGACGTCACAGTTGCTGTAACGTCATGATGGCAATGACATCGCAATTGCTATGAAGTCACACATGACATGACTTCACACTGACTGTGATGTCACAAGGGCTAAGATGTTACAGTGGCTATGATGTCACAATGGCTATGAGGACACAATGCCTATAACGGTACAATGACTGTGATATTATTGTGACTATGACTTTACAAAGGCTATGGCATTATTGTGGTTATGATGTCATAGTAGCTATGACGTTACCACGGCTCTGATATTTTCATGGCCATGATGACGCTGGCTATGATGACAATGAGAATGCCGACACAATGGCTAGGATATTACAAATGCCATGACTTTATAATGCATATGGTATGACAAAGGTTACGACGTTTCAATGGCTATGACATTAATGTGGCTATGAGGTTTCCATGGCTATGAAGTCACAATGCCTATGACATAACAATGGCTATGACGTCACAATGGCTATTGCAGGGCAGTGGAAATGACGATACTATCTCTATGACATTGTGGTGCCTATCACGTTACGATGGCTGTGACATTATAGTGGCTATGCCATCACAATGTCTATGACATCATGATGGTTATGATGTCAACGGCAATGACATAACAATGTCTATGAGACTACAGTGGCTTTGACCTTACAATATATATGATGTTATAGTCGCTGTGATGTCACAATGGCTATGCCATTACAATGGCTATGACATCACAATGGCTATGACATCACAGTTTCTATGACATCATAGTGGCTATGACGTTCCAATGGCTATGACATCAAAATGGCTATGACGTTAAATTTGCAATGACTTAAATATGTCTGTGTCATTACGTTGCCTGTGATGTTACAATGGCTGTGACATTATAGTCGCCAGGACTTCACAGTTGCTGTAACATCATGAGGGCAATGACATCGCAATTGCTATGAAGTCACACATGACATGATTTCACACTGACTATGATTTCA
The DNA here is from genome assembly GCF_028538775.1 of Myotis yumanensis. Taxonomy (NCBI): domain Eukaryota; kingdom Metazoa; phylum Chordata; class Mammalia; order Chiroptera; family Vespertilionidae; genus Myotis; species Myotis yumanensis. The sequence continues at coordinate 676,226 of NW_027223782.1, forward strand.
CAAGGGCTACGATATTACAGTGGCTATGATGTCACAATGGCTATGAGGACACAATGCCTATAACGGTACAATGTCTGTGATATTATTGTGACTGTGACTTTACAGAGGCTATGACATTATTTTGGTTATGATGTCATAGTAGCTATGACGTTACCACGGCTCTGATGTTTTCATGGCCATGATGACGATGGCTATGATCACAATGAGTATGCCGACACAATGGCTAGGATATTACAAATGCGATGACTTTACAATGCATATGGTATGACAAAGGTTGCGACGTTTCAATGGCTATGACATTAATGTGGCTATGAGGTTTCCATGGCTATGACGTCACAATGCCTATGACATACCAATGGCTATGACGTCACAATGGCTATTGCAGGGCAGTGGAAATGATGATACTATCTCTATGACATTGTGGTGCCTATCACGTTACGATGGCTGTGACATTATAGTGGCTATGCCATCACAATGTCTATGACATCATGATGGTTATGAAGTAAATGGCAATGACATAACAATGTCTATGAGACTACAGTGGCTTTGACCTTACAATATATATGATGTTACAGTCGCTGTGATGTCACAATGAATATGCCATCACAATGACTATGACATCACAATGGCTATGACATCACAATTTCTATGACATCATAGTGGCTATGACGTTCCAATGGCTATGACATCAAAATGGCTATGACGTGAAATTTGCATTGACTTAAATATGTCTGTGTCATTACGGTGCCTGTGACGTTACTGTGGCTGTGCTATTATCGTGGCTATGACGATGCAATTCTTGTAGAATTGTAGGTAGCTATGACTTTTGAATTGCTACGAAATTAAAGTACGTATGACGTCACAATGGCTACGTCATCACGATGGCTAGGACTTGATAATGGCCATGACATCACAATTGCTTCCAAGTCACACTCGATATGACTTCACATTTATGTGATGTCACAACAGCTATGATGTTAAAATTGCTATGTCCCAATTGCTACAACGTCACAATTCCTATGGCATTGCAATGGCTGTGATATTATCATGAATGTGACGTTATAAAAGCTATGACATTATAGTGGGTAGGACGCCCCGGGGCTATGAAGTTACAATGGCTCTGATGTTATGATGGCTATGACGTGACGATGGCTATATTGAAAATTGCTACGTCGACACAAGGGCTATGATATTACAAATATTATTACTTTCCAATGTCTATGACCTTACAAAGGCTGCGCCATCTCAATGGCTGTGACGTTATTGTGGCTATGAGGTTACAATGGCTATGATATCACAATGGGTATGAAGGCACAATGGTTATGGCACTAGAGTGGCTAGGCCATTACTATGGATCTGACGTTTCATTGGCTATGACGTTACAGTACCTATGATATTGCAAGAGCCATGACTTTACAGTAGATATGATGTGCTAGTGACTGTGACATCACAAATGGTATGAAGTCACAATTGACAAGCCTTCACAATGACTACGATATCACAAGGGCTACGATGTTCCAATTGCTATGACGTCACAATTGCTACGACGTCACAATGGCTATGACCATACAGTGGGAATGACTTTACTATGTCTATTGCATTGTAGTGCCTAAGATATTACATTGGCTGTGACATTATAGTGGCCAGGACGTCACAGTTGCTGTAACGTCATGATGGCAATGACATCGCAATTGCTATGAAGTCACACATGACATGATTTCACACTGACTATGATGTCACAAGGGCTACGATATTACAGTGGCTATGATGTCACAATGGCTATGAGGACACAATGGCTATAACGGTACAATGTCTGTGATATTATTGTGACTATGACTTTACAACGGCTATGATATTATTGTGGTTATGATGTCATAGTAGCTATGACGTTACCACGGCTCTGATGTTTTCATGGCGATGATGACGCTGGCTATGATCACAATGAGTATGCCGACACAATGGCTAGGATATTACAAATGCGATGACTTTACAATGCATATGGTATGACAAAGGTTACGACGTTTCAATGGCTATGACATTAATGTTTCTATGAGGTTTCAATGGCTATGAGGTCACAATGCCTATGACATAACAATGGCTATGACGTCACAATGGCTATTGCAGGGCAGTGGAAATGACGATACTATCTCTATGACATTGTGGTGCCTATCACGTTATGATGGCTGTGACATTATAGTGGCTATGCCATCACAAAGTCAATGACATCATGATGGTTATGAAGTCAACGGCAATAACATAACAATGTCTATGAAACTACAGTGGCTTTGACCATACAATATATATGATGTTACAGTCGCTGTGATGTCACAATGGGTATGCATCACAATGGCTATGACATCACAATGGCTATGACATCACAGTTTCTATGACATCATAGTGGCTATGACGTTCCAATGGCTATGACATCAAAATGGCTATGACGTGAAATTTGCATTGACTTAAATATGTCTGTGTCATTACGGTGCCTGTGACGTTACTGTGGCTGTGCCATTATCGTGGCTATGACGATGCAATTGTTGTGGCATTGTAGGTAACTATGACTTTTCAATGGCTACGAAATTAAAGTTGGTATGACGTCACAATGGCTACGTCATCACGATGGCTATGACTTGATAATGGCCATGACATCACAATTGCTTCCAAGTCACACTCGATATGACTTCACATTTATGTGATGTCACAACTATGATGTTAAAATTGCTATGTCACAATTGCTACAACGTCACAATTCCTATGGCATTGCAATGGCTGTGATATTATCATGAATGTGACGTTATAAAAGCTATGACATTATGGTGGGTAGGACGTCCCAGGGGCTATGAAGTTCCAATGGCTCTGATGTTATGATGGCTATGACGTGACGATGGCTATATTGAAAATGGCTACGCCGACACAAAAGCTATGATATTACAAATATTATTACTTTCCAATGTCTATGACCTTACAAATGCTACGCCATCTCAATGGCTGTGACGTTATTGTGGCTATGAGGTTACAATGGCTATGATATCACAATGGGTATGAAGACACAATGGTTATGGCACTAGAGTTGCTAGGCCATTACTATGGGTCCGATGTTTCATTGGCTATGACGTTACAGTACCTATGATATTGCAAGAGCCATGACTTTACAGTAGATATGATGTGCTAGTGGCTGTGACATCACAAATGGTATGAAGTCACAATTGACAAGCGTTCACAATGACTACGATATCACAAGGGCTACGATGTTCCAATTGCTATGACGTCATAATTGCTACGACTTCACAATGGCTATGACCATACAGTGGGAATGACTTTACAATGTCTATTGAATTGTAGTGCCTAAGATATTACATTGGCTGTGACATTATAGTGGCCAGTACGTCACAGTTGCTGTAACGTCATGCTGGCAATGACATCGCAATTGCTATGAAGTCACACATGACATGACTTCACACTGACTGTGATGTCACAAGGGCTAAGATGTTACAGTGGCTATGATGTCACAATGGCTATGAGGACACAATGCCTATAACGGTACAATGTCTGTGATATTATTGTGACTATGACTTTACAAAGGCTATGGCATTATTGTGGTTATGATGTCATAGTAGCTATGACGTTACCACGGCTCTGATGTTTTCATGGCCATGATGACGCTGGCTATGATGACAATGATAATGCCGACACAATGGCTAGGATATTACTAATGCGATGACTTTATAATGCATATGGTATGACAAAGGTTACGACATTTCAATGGCTATGACATTAATGTGGCTATGAGGTTTCCATGGCTATGACGTCACAATGCCTATGACATAACAATGGCTATGACGTCACAATGGCTATTGCAGGGCAGTGGAAATGACGATACTATCTCTATGACATTGTGGTGCCTATCACGTTACGATGGCTGTGACATTATAGTGGCTATGCCATCACAATGTCTATGACATCATGAAGGTTATGAAGTCAACGGCAATGACATAACAATGTCTTTGAAATTACAGTGGCTTTGACCTTACAATATATATGATGTTACAGTCGCTGTGATGTCACAATGGGTATGCCATCACAATGGCTATGACATCACAATGGCTATGACATCACAGTTTCTATGACATCATAGTGGCTATGACGTTCCAATGGCTATGACATCAAAATGGCTATGACCTGAAATTTGCATTGACTTAAATATGTCTGTGTCATTACGGTGCCTGTGACGTTACAATGGCTGTGACATTATCGTGGCTATGACGATGCAATTCCTGTGGCATTGTAGGTAGCTATGACTTTTCAATGGCTATGACATTGATGTGGCCATGAGCTTTCAGTGGCTATGACGTCACAATGCCTACGACCTAACAATGGCTATGACGTCACAGTGGCTATTACAGGACAGTGGAAATGATGATACTATCTCTATGACATTGTGGTGCCAATCACGTTACGATGGCTGTGACATTATAATGGCTATGCCATCACAATGTCTATGACATCATGATGGTTATGAAGTCAACGGCAATGACATAACAATGTCTATGAAACTACAGTTGCTTTGACCTTACAATATATATGATGTTATAGTCGCTGTGATGTCACAATGGCTATGCCATCACAATGGCTATGACATCACAATGGCTATGACATCACAGTTTCTATGACATCATAGCGGCTATGACGTTCCAATGGCTATGACATCAAAATGGCTATGACGTTAAATTTGCAATGACTTAAATATGTCTGTGTCATTACGTTGCCTGTGATGTTACAATGGCTGTGACATTATAGTCGCCAGGACTTCACAGTTGCTGTAACATCATGAGGGCAATGACATCGCAATTGCTATGAAGTCACAAATGACATGATTTCACACTGACTATGATGTCACAAGGGCTACGATATTACAGTGGCTCTGATATCACAATGGCAATGAGGACACAATGGCTATAACGGTACAATGTCTGTGATATTATTGTGACTGACTTTTCAAAGGCTATGACATTATTGTGGTTATGATGTCATAGTCGCTATGACGTTACCACGGCTCTGATGTTTTCATGGCCATGATGACGCTGGCTATGATCACAATGAGTATGCCGACACAATGGCTAGGATATTACAAATGCGATGACTTTACAATGCATATGGTATGACAAAGGTTACGACGTTTCAATGGCTATGACATTAATGTGGCTATGAGGTTTCCATGGCTATGACGTCACAATGCCTATGACATAACAATGGCTATGACGTCACAATGGCTATTGCAGGGCAGTGGAAATGACGATACTATCTCTATGACATTGTGGTGCCTATCACGTTACGATGGCTGTGACATTATAGTGGCTATGCCATCACAATGTCTATGACATCATGATGGTTATGAAGTCAACGGCAATAACATAACAATGTCTATGAAAGTACAGTGGCTTTGACCTTACAATATATATGATGTTATAGTCGCTCTGATGTCACAATGGCTATGCCATCACAATGGCTATGACATCACAATGGCTATGACTTCACAGTTTCTATGACATCATAGTGGCTATGACGTTCCAATGGCTATGACATCAAAATGGCTATGACGTGAAATTTGCAAGGACTTAAATATGTCTGCGTCATTACGGTGCCTGTGACGTTACATTGGTTGTGACATTATCGTGGCTATTATGATGCAATTCCTGTGGCATTGTAGGTGCTATGACTTTTCAATGGCTACCAAATTAAAGTGGATATGACGTCACAATGGCTACGTCATCACGATGGCTATGACTTGATAATGGCCATGACATCACAATTGCTACAAAGTCACACTCGATATGACTTCACATTTATGTGATGTCACAACAGCTATGATGTTAATATTGCTATGTCACAATTGCTACAACGTCACAATTCCTATGGCGTTGCAATGGCTGTGATTTTATCATGACTGTGACGTTATAAAAGCTATGACATTATAGTGAGTAGGTCGTCCCAGTGGCTATGAAGTTACAATGGCTCTGATGTTATGATGTCTATGACGTGACGATGGCTATTTTGAAAATGGCTACGCCAACACAAGGGCTATGATATTACAAATATTATTACTTTCCAATGTCAATGACCTTAAAAGTGCTACGCCGTCTCAATGGCTGTGACCTTATTGTGGCTATGAGGTTACAATGGCTATGATGTCACAATGGGTATGAAGGGACAATGGTTATGGCATAGAGTGGCTAGGCCATTACTATGGATCCGATGTTTCATTGGCTATGACGTTACAGTAGCTATGATATTGCAAGAGCCATGACTTTACAGTAGATATGATGTGCTAGTGGCTGTGACATCACAAATGGTATAAAGTCACAATTGACAAGCCTTCACAATGACTATGATATCACAAGGGCTACGATATTCCAATTGCTATGACCTTTCAATGGCTATGACATTAATGTGGCTATGAGATTTCAATGGCTATGATGTCACAATGCCTATGACATCACAATGGCTGTGACGTCACAATGGCTATTACAGGACAGTGGACATGACTATACTATCTCTATCACATTGTGGTGCCTATCACGTTACGATGGCTGTGACATTATTGTGGCTATGCCATCACAATGTCTATGACATTATGATGGTTATGAAGTCAACGGCAATGTCATTACAATGTCTATGAAACTACAGTGGCTTTGACCTTACAATATATATGATGTTATAATCGCTGTGATGTCACAATGGCTATGCCATCACAATGGCTATGACATCACAATGGCTATGACATCACAGTTTCTATGACATCATAGTGGCTATGACGTTCCAATGGCCATGACATCACAGTGGCTATCTAGTTACAATGGCTATGCCATCAGAGTGGCCATGACTTTATACTGACTCTGACGTTACATTGGCTAAGACATCACAATGGCTATGACATTACAATGGCTACGATATCACAATGGCCATGATTTTGCAATAGCTATGACATTATAATGGCTATGACGTTACAATATCTTGGACATCAAACTGGCTATGACATCACAATTTTTATGAAGTCACAATTGATATGACTTCACAATGACTATTATACCACAAGGGCTTTGATGTTACAATGGTTATGACGTCACAAGAGCTACGACATCACAATGCCTATGACGTCACAACGGCTATGACAAGACAGTGGCAATGACTTTACTATATCTATGACATTATAGTGCCTATCATGTTACAATGGCTGTGACATTATCGTGGCTATGACATCACAATATCTATGACATCATGATGGCTAACTACAGTGGCTATGACGTTACAATATATGTTGTGTTATACTCACTGTGATGTCACAATGACTATGCCATCACAATGGCTATGACATTACTATGGCTATGATATCACAATGGCTATGGCATCACAATGGCTATGACCTTTGAATGGCCATGACGTTAAAACATCTATGTTATTACATTTGCAGTGACCTAACTATGTCTATGTCATTATGGTGCCAATGATTTTACAGTGGCTGTGACATTATAGTTGCTATGACCTCACAATGGCTACAATTTTATGTTGCATATGATGTCCAAAAAAAAATGACGTTACAGTGTCTATCACATTATTGTGGCTATGATGGTACAATGCCTGTGGCATTATAGTAGCTGTGACGTTTCATTGGCTGTGACATTAAAGTGGCTATGAGGTTACAATGGCTATGATGTCACAATGGCTATGAAGGCACAATGGCATGACACTGGAGTTGCTATTTCATTATTATGGATGCGATGTTACACTGGCTAAGACATTACAATAGCTAAGATGTTACAATAGCTATGACTCTACAATAGATGTTATAGTGGCTATGATGTCACAATGTCTATGCCATTATGGCTATAACATTACAATGGCTATGACATAACAATTGCTATGAAGTCACAATTGATATAACTTCACAATGACCCTGATACCACAAGGGCTATGATGTTACAACTGCTATGACGTGACAATGGCTATGACATCACAAAGGCTACAAAGTTACAATGGCTATGCCATCTCAGTGGCTATGACGTTACTATTGTTTTGAGGTAATGATGGCTATGGCATCTGACGATGCAATTCCTGTGGCATTTTAGTAGCTATGACTTTTCAATGGCGGTGACATTAAAGTGGGTATGACTATGATATCACAATGGCTATGTCATCACTATAGCTATGACCTTATAATGGCCATTACATAACAATGGATACGCCATCACAATGGCTATGACATTACAATGGCTATGACATCAAAATGGCTATGAATCGCCGTCACCCATTGGAGGTCAGGTTTAGTGTGGGGACGCTCATACCCCAGGCTAGGCCCCCGCATGGGCCCGCCCTTCAGGTGGCATTCACCAAAAGCATCTCAAGGAAACATTCTCCTGAACCTGGTTGCGATGCCTGGCATGCTTCACCGTCGCCTCTTGTGCGGACTCCTCGGACCCAGGACCCATGAAGAGTGTTGGGGGGGGAGGTTATTTTATTTTTTCTTTGCTCGTTTCTCGTCATTCATTGCAATTGATTCTATTTCTCGGCAATGAATGGTTACAAACTTCGGTCCCATTTGTATTTTTTTAATCAGTAGAATTTCTGGATTTTAAGGACTATTTCAGTGCTTATCGTTGCCTGTCACATATCTGTCTGTGCTTTCCATCCGTGGCAAACGGATGCCCTTAAACCTAATGAATTTACTAAAAAAAAAAAAAACTTAAAATGACCTTAACCACATGCTTCATTTAAGAATTGACATGTAAGTCTATAGAAGCCCTGTTCACTGTCTCTGCTATCCAAGTTGTCAACTGTCCTTGAATACATCTAGCAGTGATGGAATGTGGTGTGAGGTAGAGCTTTACCTTGGGGGTGGTTTGGGGTGTGTGTGTGTGTGTGTGTGTGTGTTTCTCTTGGTTTTTCAACCTCCACTGTAAGGAGAGGCTGTTCATTTGTCCTAAGTCAAGAATCCAGGTAACCACACAACGAAAGTCTATGGGAGGCAAGCGAGAAATGTGAGAAAGGAATTCAAAACACTCAGTAAACCATAACATCGCAAGCACCCTTAACTGGCAATAAGCTCTTCCAGTATAAACAGATGACAAGATCCAACTGAAAGACAAAACAGAACCCTGCAGGTGTGGCTCAGTAGGTGAGAGGTCCTATCATGCAATGGAAAGCTGAGGGTTCCATTCGGGGTCACAAGGGAATCCTGGTCAACGGCACACGCGTGGTTGCACTGACCAGGTTCTATCCTGGCTCTGGGCAGGGTGCTTTTGTGGGAGGCAACCAACTCATGTTTCTCTCACATCACTGTTTCTCTCTCTCTCTCTCTCTCTCTCTCTCTCTCTCTCTCTCCTTCTGCTGAACGTGGCTGCGATGCCTGGTGTTGATTCCTCCAAAGGAGGCCACAAGGGAGGGGTGCGGGAAGGGGGAGACCGGAGACCCAAAAACACCAAACAAAGCAGGCCTTGGAGGTTATGGGAGGCAGAGGCTGAAGTTGAGGTGAATAAAATGTGTATGCTTTTGTATATTAGCTCTGAGAGCAGGATGCCAGAGGCCACCAGCAGCTGGTGGAGGCAGGCGAGGAGCCCCCAGAGCCCCCAGATGGAAAGGGGTCCCACGGCCACCTTGATTTGTGACTCCTGGCATCTGGACTCTCAGGGGATTCCTCTCTGTTCTTGTAACCCCCTTCTTTGGTGGCAGAGGGACATGGCGACTCTAGGAATTGAATAGGATGCAGCCGCCTCCTCAGCCCCAGCTCCCATGCTGCACCCCAGTGTGAACCAGACTCCGGAGGACCCGGGCCTGCCAAGCACTGCCGGATTGAGGAGCCTGCGGGCCCTGAAGACGGGATGGCGCCCAGCCTGCAAGGCCCCCCGGTGCCCTGGGCTGCAGACGCGCTCACCTCAGTGCTGGTCGTGGCTGAAGGCTGTGCCCTGCCTAGCGTCAACACGGTCCTCGAGACCCAAAGCAAGCCCACATTGGTCCCACCAGTATCTCTGGTCCCTGAGGCACGCTTGGGCTCTGGAGAGGGGGCTCACTCGCCCGTCGGCCTGGAACCCGGCACTCTCCTGGATGATGCTCCCACAGGAGCCATCACTATCCAGCAGGAATTCTGCACGTCAACCCCACACATCGCCCTCCCAATAGAGGCCCCCCACCAGGACGAGGAGATGTCCTCCTGGTTCCAGGCTCCCTTGATGCTCCCTGCAGGCTGGCTCACTGGAACCCGGTCAGGCAGCCCACTGCTCCCACACGGCCCCATCCGAGGGCCATGGCCTCCACCCCCGAGGCCTAGTCCAGAGAGAAACGCACCTGGGCCCTACTCCAACCTGAGCTTTAACCTGTGGGAGCCCTTCCCAAGCTCACCGCTCCAAACTCTACCTCTGTCCCCAAGCCCCAGTCCAGGTCCTCGGGTTTGCCGCCCCTGGCTGCATGCTCTGGGGCCTGCTCCAAAGGCCTGGAAATGCCTGTTTTAGGAATGAATGGGATGCAATCCCTCCTCAAGGGGCTGAGGACCAGGAGAAGGGATTCTGATAGCTGTTGTGAGTTTACCACACATGTGAAAACAATGAATAAAGACAGATGCTCTTTTGATGTAGGCTGCTTTGCAGAATTGTCGATCAATGGTCACCACCAGGTAAAGCACCGGCAAGTCCGTGTGTGCATGGAGCTAAGCCAGGACGTCGTCTTGCACTGCTTACCGAGGGGGAGCTGGCAGGGTGCTGTGTCCAATGAGGGAGTTGAAAACAAACAAACAAACAAACAAAAATCTTAAAATAACCCTCCTTATAAAAACCTTCTTTAAAAAAAATAAACTCTTTAAAAAAAAAAAAACCCTCCTTAGAAATGACATCAATCCAGCCTTTCAATGCCCAGAAGCTTAGGCAAGCCCAAGTGGCCTGGCCCGGACTTGGTCTCTAGGTAGAGGCTTGACCAGCCATGCAGGGAGGGAGCGTGGCGGGGCGGGTGTCCACCAGATGACCCAGCTCAGGCGGGGCCATCCCGCCCTGTGCTGGTCGAGAAGTGCCAATGCAAGCCGCCCTCCTGCAGCCAGAGCCCTGTGCCTGGACTTGACCTGAGCATGGAAGGACCAGCAAGGGGCATGCTAATATACAAAGCCATACACCTTTTATTCACATCAACTTCCGCCTCTGCCTCCCATGACCTCCAAGGCCAGCTACATTCGGTGTGTCTGCGTCTCTGGGCTACCACCTTCCGCCCCCTCCCCACCCCCCCTCATCCCCCACCCACGCCCTGCCCATTTCCTTCGAGGAATGAATGCCAGGCGAAGCCACGTTCAGCAGAACCTTTTATTTCAGTACTTTCGCAGGGCCTAACTTGGGGGCATGTGCGCCCAACAGGTGATGCTTTCACAGTTGTCACAGTCCAGGGGGCGGCTGATTGGTCGAGCGGCTGATTGGGCTCCTCCCACCAGGCTCTGGGGCTATAAAAATAAGCAGGGTCTTGTGTGCGGAGCTTCTCAGCCCTAGGCTCGTTGTCTTGGTCGCCATCGCCTTCCTCGTTCTCCAAGGGAGCTTTCAGGGGAGAGGTCTCGCCAAGACCCGGTCCTGGGTCATAGAAGCCGCTGAAGCACCTGGCTAGCACCTGGCTAGGCTGCTGATCAACTGAACGCCGTTTCTGTGCCGTTTCGTCTTCGCCGGCTCTGTCCCCGCCTTTGGGAACGCCTGGAACGCCTGGGCTGGGGTCCCAGCAGAGGCACAGGAGGAGCTAGCCATATCCCAAGATGATGAAGAGAACGGAAAGTCATCCTGAGCTGCCGCCAGAGGTCATCCAAAAGCCTCGCAGCCGCCTGCACATGCACTTGCTGGAGTCTACGCAGGCTCTCCATGCACTGGGCCAAAGGAAGAAGGATGAGAAAGCTGGCTCGGACCCCAACATCTGGAGGCCGCACAGGAACAGCTCCTGCGCTGCGCGAGAAGTGACGGACGGCCGAGCTGAAGCGCTGCCTCGATCCCAGGCCGACTCCGCGCCCGCAATGGCCAACAAAGTGAACATGTCTGTGGACGACGTCACTCAGCTGAACCGGAGCCAGCGGGGAGGCTGCGGCGGGGCTGGCACCCCAACAAAGGCAGAGGAGAAGCTCGCTATTCCCAAGAGGAAGGGGAAGAGAAGTCATCCTGAGCTGCCGAAAGAGGCCATCTAAAGGCCTCGCAGCGGCCTCCAGAGGCACTTGCTGGAGTCTGTGCAGGTTTCCCATGCACTGCGCAAGAAGAGTGATGTGAAAGCAGACACGTCTTCCTCGCGGGCCCTGGGAAAATCAAGTAATGCCAAAGGCCCCCCAGCCACGCCAGGTTTTCCAACAACCGCTGGATGCGAGCCACATGAGGGGGCCATGTCTAATGGGGTTTATATGCTGCCGAGCTCGGCCAATGGAGGCGTGAAGCCAGTGGTGTCCAGCACACACCTGCTGGACTTTCTGGGGCAGCTGGAAGGTTACACACCTACCATCCCAGATCCGGTGACTCATTTCTACCTAAACCACGCTGGCTTAGAAGCTGCAGACCCTCGCATAGTTAGGCTCTTCTCCATAGCTGCCCAGAAATTCATCGCAGATATTGCCAACGATGCACTGCAGCTGTGCAAAACGAAGGGCACCGCCTCTCGTGGCTCCGGCAAGTACACTCTAACCATGGAGGACTTGGCCGCTGCCCTCAGCAAGTATGGCATCGATGTGAACACACCGCCCTATTTCACCTGAGCCACCCAACCTATATGTACTTGTCTGCCCCCTAATCCCCCACACCGGCCTGTTTTCATAATAAACTTTATTTGGACAGAAATAAAATCGTCATTCCTGTCTAGTCTATTCTGATTGGCTAGTTCCTTACACAACAGGGATTTTTAATTGGTTTGCAAGCCCGTTTTCTAAGGCCCCTGTTGGCTTCGCCCCGCCGCTGGCGGCGCCATCCGGGGCCTGCTCCCAAGACCCGGAGAGGCCTGTTTTAGGGATGAACGGGCTGCAATCCCTCACTGATTACCAAGGGGGGAGCTGGCGGGGTCCTCTGGCCAATGAGGGAGTTTTTTTCTTTTTTTTTTTTTTAAACAACAAACAACAAAAAATAAATAAAAACCTCCTTTAAAAAAACCCCACCTTAAAAACAAACAAACAAACAAACAAATCAACAAAACCCCGTTTCTTAGAAATGACATCAATCGAGCCTTTCAACTCAATGCACAGACGCTTGGGCAAGCCCACGTGGCCTGGCCGGGACTTGGTCTCTGACCATCCATCCAGAGAGGGAGCATTGTGGGTTTTTGGGAGGTGGACCAGATGACCCAGCCAGGGCAAGGACGTCCCGCCCTGTGCTGGTTGAGAAGCGCCTAGGCAAGACGCCCTCCTGCAGCCAGAGCCCTGTGCCTGGACTTGACCTGAGCAGGGAAGGACAAGCAAGGGGCTCGCTAATATACAAAACCATACACATTTTATACACATCAACTTCAGCCTCTGCCTCCCATGACCTCCAAGGCCAGCTTCATTCGGTGTGTCTGCGTCTCCGGTCTACCCCCGCCCACCACCCACCCACAACAACACCCCACCCTCTCCCAGCCCATTCGCTTCGAGGAATGAATGTCAGGCGCAGCCACGTTCAGCAGAATCTTTCCTTTCGATCCTTTGGGTGAATGCCACCTGAAGGGGCATGCAGTGCGGGGCCTCCCTTGGGGCATGTGTGCCTCCACCTGAAACATGAGGCCCAAGAGGTGACGCTTTCACTCCTGGGGGTGGCTGATTGGTGGAGCCGGTGGGCAGCTGGTTTGGCTCCTCCCACCACGCTCTGGAGCTATAAAAGAAAGCACAGTCTACTCTTCCAAGATTCTCAGCCCTAGGCTTGTTGTCTTGGTCATCCACCATGTTCACCAAGCAAGCCTTCAGGGGAGAGATCTCGCCAAGACCCGGTCCCTGAACATAGATGGCGCTGGAGTACCTGGCTAGAACCTGGCTAGGCCGCTGATCAAGTGGACTTGCCCCCTGCACCCGACGGGGCGGGCGCCAGACGCTTCACCAAGCCCGCCCCCCCCCCCCCCCCCCCCCCCCCCCCCCCCGTTGCAGACAGTGAGTGACACTCGCCCTCTGCCATTCTCCAGAAGCACCGCCCACAGCGCCACTGGGATGTTAGGCAGCCACCTCCTCAGCCTCAGCTCCCATGCTGCACCCCAGTGTGAACCGGACTCCGGAGGACCCCGGCCCGCCGAGTGCTGCCAAATTGAGGAGCCCGCGGGCCCTGAAGATGGGATGGTGCCCAGCCTGCAAGGCCCCCCGGTGCCCTGGGCTGTAGACTCGCTCACCTCAGTGCTAGTCATGGCTGAAGGCTGTGCCCTGCCTAGCGTCAACACGGTGCTGGAGCCCAAACCCGAGCCCGAGCCCAGGTCAGTCCCGCCAGTGTCTCTGGTCCCTGAGGCGCGCTTGGGCTCTGGAGAGGGGGCGCACTCACCCATCAGCCTGGAACCCAGCACTCTCCTGGATGATGCTCCCACGGGAGCCGTCACCATCCAGCAGGAATTCTTCTGTTGGTTAGTCCCACACCGCCAAGCGCTGCTGAAATGATTGGTAGAATCAACATCATTAAATTGTCTCTACTGCCAAAGCAATCTATAAATTCAACGCACTTCTCATTAAAATACCAAGGGCATATTTCACAGACCTAGAACCAACTCTTCAAAAATTCATCTGGAAGAAAAAACGACCCCGAATAGCTGCAGCGATCCTGAGAAAGAACAAAATAGGTGGGATCTCAATGCCAGATATCAAGCTGTATTACAAAGCCACTGTTCTCAAAACTGCCTGGTACTGGCACAAGAACAGACATATAGATCAATGGAATAGAATAGAGAGCCCAGAAATCATCCCCAACCAATACACTCAATTAATATTTGACAAAGGAGGCAAGAACATACAATGGAGTCAAGATAGTCTCTTCAATAAATGGTATTGGGAAAATTGGACAGATACATGCAAGAAAATGAAACTAGACCATCAACTTACACCATACACAAAAATAAACTCAAAATGGATATAGGACTTAAATATACAATGGGAAACCATAAAAATACTAGAGGAATCCAAAGGCAACAAAATCTCAGACATATGCTGAAGCAATATCTTCACCGATACTAATCCTAGGGCATTGGAAACTAAAGAGAAAATAAACAAATGGGACTACATCAAAATAAAAATTTTCTTCACAGCTAAAGAAACCATCAACAAAACAACAAGAAAGCCCACTACATGGGAGAATATATTTGCTAACATTATATCTGATAAGCACCTATTCTCCAACATTTATAGGGAACTCATACAACTTAACAAAAGGAAGATAAACAATCCAATCAAAAAATGGGCAAAGGACCTAAATAGACACCTTTTAAAAGAGGACATTCAGAAAGACAAGAGACATATGAAAACATGCTCAGAGTCGCTAATCATCAGAGAGATGAAAATCAAAACAACAATGATGTACCATCTCACACCTGTCAGAATGGCTATCATCAGCAAATCAACAAATGATAAGTGCTGGAGAGGATGTGGAGAAAAAGGAACACTTGTGCACTTCTGGTGGGAATGCAGACTGGTGCAGCCACTATGGAAGACAGTATGGAGTTTTCTCAAAAAACTGGAAATGCAACTCCTGTTTGACCCTGTGATCCCACTTCTAGGAATATATCCCAAGAAACCAGAAACACCAACCAGAAAGGATATATGAACCCATATGTTCATAGCAGCACAATTCACCATAGCTAAGATCTGGAAACAGCCTAAGTGCCCATCAGTAGATGAATGGATTAGAAACCTCTGGTACATCTGCACGATGGAATACTATGCAGCTGTAAAAAAGAAGGAACTCTTACCTTTTGCAACAGCATGGATGGAACTGAAGAGCATTGTGCTAAGTGAAATAAGCCAGTCAATGAAGGAAAAATACCACATGATCTCACTCATTCATGGATAATAGAGTCCATTATAAACTTTTGAACAATAATAGATACAGAGGCAGAGTTGCCTCGAACAGACTGTTAAACTACAGCAGGAAGGCCTGGGAGGGGGGAGGGCAAAGGAGGGGTAATAGATCAACCAAAGGACTTGTATGCATGCATATAAGCATAACCAATGGACATAAGACACTGGGAGGTAGGGGAGGCCAGGGCATTGTCAAGGAAATGGGCAAAAAACGGAGACATATGTAAGACACTTAGTAATAATTTAAGCAATAACAAAATTATTATTTAAAAAAGAAGAAAGAGACCTTCCTTAGTATAAGCCACTGAAGTTTTGGGAATGTTTGTTACTCACCATAACATCTAGCCCAGCGTTTCTCAACCTGTGGGTCATGACCATATTGGGGCTTGAACGACATAATCATTTCACAGGGGTTGCTGAAGACCATCGGAAAACACATGTGTAATTACACATTGTTCTTGTGATGAATCACTATGCTTTAATTATATTCAATTTGTAACAATGAAAATACATCCTGCATATCAGATATTTACATGACGATTAATAACAGTAGCAAAATTATATTTATGAAGTAGCAACGAAAATTATTTTATGGTTGGGGGTCACCACAACATGAGGAACTCTATTAAAGGGTCACAGCATTAGGAAGGTTGAGAACCACTGATCTAGCTGGTCCTAATGGGTGTGCTTTAACAATTCTACTCTCCTGGAGGCAGCAGAGTCTAACATTTTAAGTCAGATCTCTGTTATTAGAAACACTTGGGTTTGCCTTCCAGCCCTGCCTTTATTTAACTCTACTATCAGGCAATTTACATAAAGCCTCTGAGCCTCAATTTGCTCTTCATAAAATCTCAGTTTGCAGAAAGGACTAAATGACATAATAATGCATGTAAAGCACTGAATTCCAGGTCTGGCACATGCAGTAAACATTTGGTAGCTATTAGCTCCATAGTTCCACAATGTGTACTGAATACAAACATTCTAACATTGTATGAAGGGTTAACCTTTTGTTCTTTGTAGTATTTCAAATGTTGTTTTTAAACAAATGAAATTGTACTGTATATATTCTCTCATAGCCTGATTTGTCTCCTAAAAATGTCATATTTTTTATTAAAAATAAAAAATCTGAGAGCTGGTATAGCCCAGAGGATTTAGAATCTTCCCATGCACAGAAAGGTTTCTGGTGAAATTATTCATGAGGCACAGTCTAGTGCCTCTGAAATAGGCACTGTTCTCAGGAATCTGGCTGGATTCCCAGTGGGAGGGTGAGGGGTTGACAGGAGGCAGCTGATCCATGTTTCTATTTTCCCTGTCCCATCCTATCTCTCAAAAAACAAATTAACAAAAAAATCAGTTGGAGACAACAGACCGCAGAAACTACCACTGGCCACCCAATCCTAATGTTGTTATTTCCCAGCAACATTCTGGCTTCCAAACACCTATATTCTCAATGGTCAGTGAGTGACTGGGATACTATTTACACCTGGGAGGCCTGGAAAGGTATATTACCCAAAGGGCTATGCCCCTAATGATGGCTGGGTTTAGCCAATGAAAACCCAGGAGAGGCATATTATCCAGGTGTACATGGTTGAGGGTGGGAGTTCCTGCATCTACCTGGTGGTCATATTGACCTCTTTGGTCTGTTCACAGAGAGTGAGGCTTCCCAGCGCCAGGTCTCCAGAAGGACAAGGCATCAGAGGCAGTATCCCCCTATGAAGGAGTGTGTCTGAGGTTTGCTGAGCCCCAACACGCCCAGAATTTGGGCTTTTGTGACTCCTGGACACCTCTCTGCTTACAGAGTTCGACGATGCCTTGTTGAGTTAACCCTCCAGCCTGGTGTGTGGGCACCTCTGGGGTCCTGCAGTCCCGGTCCCACTGCCAGGAACAGTGAGTTCATGTGTAGCAAAAGGTGTGATGGGGAAAGAGGTTAACAGGTTACAATACCTCCATGTGAGGACATGATGGTGTGACTGAACTAGGAGGATTTGGGAAACGTAGGACTTGTTTTGTGTATATAGGCAACAAAGAAGATGAGGCAGAGTTTTGCACAAGGAGTTTTACTTTCATTCTCAGGAATCTGGGGACATGAAAGGTCCTGACGAAAAGAGGGACATTGTGTGAGGTAGTTCTGTAAACTTTCCCCAAAGCAGCTCAGAAGAGGAACAGACTAGAAGAGAGATGATAGCAGCTGGGGACAGGTGGCAAAAGTCCTATAAAAGATAAGGTAACTGGAAAGATTGTGCACTGAGGACTGAGTCTTGAAGGAATGTGGTCATCTCCAGGACACATGGGCTTATTGACTGGGAAACGGTACTGAGCAGTCTGAGCCCATCGATCCTGGGGTTGGTGGCCAGAGTCTCAACAGATCTTTCTCTGAACACAGATTCCTGCAAATGCAGAGTGGTTTAAGGGTTTTGTTTTGTGGAACTCATATCAGGGCCTCACACTCTTACAACTTCTGTGATAGTGGTATCCTGAGATTGTCTTGCCTCTGTTCTAGCCCTTATATCTGGGGACCTTGGTGAGACACCAAGCCCAGAATTCTAAGTACATGTCTAAGGTTGTCTGAAATGACACCTGTTTTTGGCAAACAATGGAATAAGATGTGAGTAGACCTTCTAGTCATAGGTTCCTTTATGTGCAAAGGCTTAGAGTGAAGACTGAGCTCATTCAAGAACGAAGCGGCATCCACAGGCTGGTGCTCTATCCACTGAGCCAAACCAGCTGGGGCTTGTGTCCATTTTTTAAAATAGGAACTGGTGACAATTGAACAGGAATGAGGTCTAGAGGACCTTGTGAAACCTTTGGAGTCTGGTCTGCAGGTGATGGGAGTAATGGCAGATTTGGAGCAGCAGAGGCAGGTGATCTGACCCAGGTCTAATTAGACTTCCTGTGGCTGAAGCATAACCAACCATATTGCTGTGAGGGAGGTGGTAGAAAGTCTAGACTGGAGGTTGCTGTGGTGAGCATGATGGTAAGTGACCCATGATGGTGACTGTGGGGGTGAAATAAGCTTTTGTTTTCTGGATTAGTGTTTTATGTGTGGCCAACTGGATTTTCTAATTTTGAGTCTGAGAGAGAGGTAAGAGCCAGGAATGACTTGAAAGTTTGAATTTGACAACTGCATGTATGGAAGCACTATCAACTGAGATGCAGATATTCAGAGTAGAAGTGTAATGTTCATTGGGAATACAAAATTGTTATTTTTTTATCTGTTTTGGTGTGTGATATTTCAGAGAGCACTTCATAAGCATCTGGAACTCTGAGGAGAAGTTCAGGTTGAAAATGTCTTTAAAGTTGGAAGTGAAGTGACCAGGGTAGACTTGCAGATCATCTTTTTTAAAACTTTTTTTTCTGTTTAATTGGAGAGCAAAGAGAAATTAAAACAAGATGAGACGGTAGTTGTTGCATCTTTGCTTGTGAATCACACACCAGGATTGTGTTGAGAGCCTTTTTGTGGTCAGTAGTCTGACTGATTTACATACGGGAATGAGTGGACATATGTGAGATACACTGGACCTGGGCCAGAGGGCCATAGGTGATGGGACTTGAGTGCTGTGACTGGTGAAGGGACATCAAGTGCAGCACTATAAGAGGTAGGCTCTGGATATCTGAGATTTGATGTGGATCTCAATAGGAGAGGTTGTGGCGTGTTTTTTTTTGGAGGGCAGTTACAGTGATCAATAGGAATGAGAGAGCATATATCAGTGGCATCTTGGCTAGTGTTGGGAATGTTGAAGGGTAAGAGAGAAATACATTACTGAAGGGGTGAATTAGAGTATTGGAAAATATGATGATTAAGAAAAATGGTCCAAGTCATGACGTATTTGTGTTACCTTTGGCATCATGCCTCTGGGAATGAAGCTATGTGAGAGAAGTGTTGTTCAAAGAGTTATGTGTGGCAGGAAGTGCAAATTGATGGCCTCAGCAACCTAAGCTTGGTTTCAAAAGGGTAAAGTCTGATTCCAAAATTTACAGGGAATTGGGATGAGATTCTAGGGAACAACAGGGTTATTGCCTGACAAGAACAGTGTCCAATCACTCACACTCTCATTATGGACAACATCAATCCATATCCTATGTTCATGACACCCACTGTATTGAAAGGCGTAGTGTGTACAACATTTTTGTACTAGAGAGCAGGTAGGATCTATATGCTCTTTGCCCTTATTGTCATCGTAAGACACTGCATCAGTAGGAATATAAGGAGTGAGTGTATCTGATGAAACAAAGGCCAGGTATCTTCTCTGTAGTCAGAAGTCTAGGGAGCAGATGGATATGGAAGTTGGGGTGTATGATAAATGTAAAATCCTAGGAGAGAAGCTGATAATGGACTGAACTGTCCCCATTATAACAGGATATGAACTTTGAGGATGTGGCCATTGCCTTCTCTCCAGGGGAATGGGGAATTCTTGATGAGGCTCAGAGACTTCTGTACTGCAAAGTGATGCTGGAAGTATTTGCACTTGGATCATCTTTAGGTAAGACCCTCACATATATCCTAATGGACTGAGGTAATGGCATCTCTTCCTTGATATTCCACCTGTAGCTTCCTCTTTCCTACATCCAGACCGTGGGCTCTGCAAATTTTCCTCACACTCATGTGAAATGTGCTATAGATGCCAGTTCTGAGCTGTGTTGAGAGTCCTGAGAAATAAACTCCACAAACTTCTTTAACACTATTTTCCTCAGAAAGTGCAGGATGTGTCTGGGAGCCAGGCATCTTATAGAAAGCTTAATGGGTCCCACATGCAGTTTCCCTCCCTGGGAGGGTGACTACGTCTAGATCCTTGGCTTCCACTTCTGCACCTTTCCTCTAGATAAAGGTTCTGGGTGACTGCCTGTGTCAGGTTATGTTCTTTACTTACATGAACAATGGACTCTTCTTGTAAGACTCTCCTTCATTTGGTGTTTATAATATCACCTTCCCTGTATACTATTCCAAGTGGATTTTCTCTGGACCAGGGCTGGATGGTCACCTCTGTAATCTTTCATTAATACTTGGAATATTTCGGTTTTATGTATTTGTAGAGAAGGTGGTACAGACAGAACCCTAGTTTTTTTTCACAGGGTGAACATGCAGGATGGTCTCAGATGAGTTCTGGCCCAGCTGAGTGGAAACTAACAGAATGTGTGACACAAGGGCTGTTATCAAATTATACCAGAACCCAGATTGATTCCATCACTGTACAGATGCAGGTGCCACTGCCCACACCTCATTTTTACCTTTCCTTTGAACTACTTTACACTTCCTGGCATGTCATTTCACCTGCTTCTCCCTAGCTTTCCACCGTTTTCAACTTTGTGGCATTTTTACATTGCCTGCTCCTCTGCACTGCTGCCTCTGTAGTATTCTTCAACTTTGACCTGCACATGTGTTACGAGGTTCACATACATACTTAAGTAGTCCTGGAAAAACAGCTACTAGTTTATTGAATTTTTCTTGGAATGAGACACAAAGAAAATTCTGCAGAGCTTGCCTATGTTACCTGCAGACAAGCCCTACTGAACAGTTAGTGTAAGTAAGGACTGGAAGTCTTACCTCTCTTCCATGTGGTTTTTGCCGTCTTTGTGTCATATTCGTGGTGAAGTCTTCCTTCCTTTATGATCTTCAGAGGCCCATAATTTCACAGAAGCCTGTTAATAGTCTTCCTTCATATCTCTTCTTTTCATAAAATTGCATGAAGCTGAGGTGTCATGGGCAACACACTTTTGTAATGGAACTTCCCTCTGTCACCACAATCAACATTCATTTCCTCACCTTTTTTCTGTTTCCAGGTTACTGGCATGAAAAGGATTATTACGAGGCCTGTTCTAATCAGAGTGTATCTGTAGAAGGAGAGTCACAGGTCAGGGCTTCTGAGACAGCTCCAGCAACCCAGAAGAACCATCCATGTAAGCAGTGTTTCTCGGTGTTAAAAGAAAATTTGCACCTGAGTGAGTTACAAGCAGCACACTTGGAACACAAAGGCTTCTTCAGTGAAGCATGTGTGAGAGACTTCTGTTCCAGTGCAAACCCTCACCAGCAACAGAGGAATGCCAGGGGAAAGACACCCTGGAAAGAAGCTACAGACAGAGCCTCATTTGTGACCAGGTGCAGCTTCTACTTATCAGAGGTGTCTTCAAACAGCAGGGTGGTTGGGGAAGACTCCCAAACTCCCTCAGAGCTTCTCCAGTACCAGGCAACTCATAACACTGAGGAGCCACAGTGTGACAGTGAGATTTCAAAGGAATTTCTCAGTGGGCAATGTCATCTCCAGTGGGGTGAATGTGAAAATGCTGCCAGCCACAACCTCAATGTTGTTGGATGTCTGGGTGTATGTTCTGGAGAGTGTGGCACAGGTAGGAAAAATTATAGATGAATCATTAACCTCATTCGACATAAAGTAGTTCACTGGAAAAAATCGGTATGAGTGTACAGATTGTGGGAAATCCTTCAGTCAGAGTTCCAACCTCATTTGATGTCAGAGAATTCACTCTAGTGTAAAGCCTTATGAGTGTAGTGAATGTGGGAAATCTTTTACCCGCAATAATTCCCTTCTTATCCACAAGAGAGTTCACACTGTTGAAAAACCTTATGGGTGTAGTGAATGTGGGAAATCTTTTAGGGATAATAATAATCTCCTTATCCACAATAGAGTTCACACTGGAGAAAAACCTTATGAGTGTAGTGGGTGTGGGAAATCTTTTACCCGTAATATTTTCCTTCTTGTCCACAAGAGAATTCACACTGGAGAAAACCCTTATGGGTATAGTGAATGTGGGATATCATTTACAGATAATAATCTGCTCCTTATCTACAAGGGAGTTCACACTGGAGAAAAAGCTTATGCATGTGTTGAATGTGGGAAGTCTTTTAGGGATAATTTCAGCTCTTTAGCCACAAGAGAGTTCACACTGGAGAAAAGCAGTCTGAGTGTACAGGTTGTGGAAAGTCCTTCAGTTATAGTTCCAACCTCATTCGACATCAGAGAATTCACACTGGTGAAAAGCCTTATGAGTGTAGTGTATGTGGAAAATCTTTTACCCGCAATATTTCCCTTCTTATCCAAAAGAGAGTTCACACTGGAGAAAACCCTTATGGGTGTAGTGAATGTTGGATATCTTTTACGGATAATAGTCTGCTCCTTATCCACAAGAGTTTTCACACTGGAGAAAAGCCTTATGTGTGTAGTGAATATGGGAAGTCTTTTACCCGCAATAATTCCCTTCTTATCCACAAGAGAGTTCACACTGGAGAAAAACCTTATGAATGTGGTGAATATGGGAACTGTTTTAGGGATAATATTCAGCTCTTTATCCACAATAGAGTTCACACTGGAGAAAAGCCTTATGTGTGTAGTGAATGTGGGAAGTGTTTTAGGAAAAATAGACAGCTTCTTATCCACAAGTCAGTACACACTGTGGAAAAGCCTTATGAGTGTACAGATTGTGGGAAATATCATAGATAAAAATATGGCCTTATGAGACACCTAAGACTTCACACTGGATAAAAGCTATAAATGTGAAGGGAACACTTCATTTTTCTTACTCAGAATAACAACACTGAAGGAGACTCTATGATACACAGTTGCCTTAATATGATCCCTTTTTATCAGGGAAGATACTCTGCTAGATTCTTCAAAGATTCAGGTACAAGTGAGGTTTTAAGGAGATAATTGAACTTGCCATTCTGTCCAGGCCTCCTATCTGATTGATGTCACTATTAGTGATTGGGGCTGAAGTGATTACACCTCTAACACCTGGCTCATCTGAGCAATTTGAATCAGTCACAGTCACTGTATGCTCTCTTGTGCTTGAATAAATTCTAAATACTCTGAACCTTTGGCAGGATATTATTCCTTTCTCTCTGACTAGGGAATGGACCTGGTGCAGGGTGTGTCCAGAACACCCATCCTCAGAAAAGAAGTGGTATCTCTTCAGGGAGTTTATGGTTCTCACATTATGCTGTGATGATTGGCTTAGGTTCTATTTCACCAATCTGAACACTGCTGGCTATGGTTTATGATATTTCAGTAAAGGAGTTTTTCCTGTTGTACCTTTAATTGTGATGGTTCTATTCACTGCCTGCAAATGTTTTGAAAGCACTGTTGTGGTTTGTCAGCATGTAGATGTAAACCAATATGGTGCAGATGTCAAACCTTCAGTGCTTTGTAAAGGAGAACATGATGGCAGAGAATCATTCTTCATCCCAAACGGGCTTATTTTACATTGCTGCCCAAGGTGTTGAAAGAAAAACTGCATACCTTTGTGGTCTTAATTTATATCCTGGTACTTTTGTTATGAGTGAGGTCAGTGGTCACCCAGAAAAGGAAGCCTTTGTTGTCCTTTTGTGAACAATATTTATTATGTTCTTTATTCACAGTATTTATTCTTTAATTCTTATCAATGTTTAGGGGAACTCCTCCCCACATACTGCAAAGAAGCCAAGTGTCACGAAGTGTGAAATTTCATACTCTTGTGACATTTGTTGTAAGACTCTGAGGTTAACCTACCATTGAGACAGAAACACTGTATTCATAGTGATGAGAAAGTGACTGCAGTATATTATATGGAAAGTGTCTCTTCTGAAAATAAATCCACAAATATTCTTGGGCCTGTCTCTTGTGTGACCTTTGTGTTCAGACATTCTCAGCACCTCCAAAAATGTTTCCTGTAGCTGAAGTCATTGGCAGAGAAAATAATTTAATAGATTTGTGGATTCTCCTGGTCTCTGTGAGGTGTTCACCACAAAGTCATTTCTCAATATGTAAGAACTCAAAGCTAAGGGAAGGGCAATCCTGTAATAAATCCCAGGATGTGTCTTTTGCAACCAGTCAGCATTCCTGTTGATTCCATGGCAGTAGTCTTCACTGCTTGCCAATATTTGGTGCCGTTGAGGCAATGATGTTCCTCTCAGGATCTCCCTATGCAGTGGTGTGTCTGAGGTTAGCTGAGCCCCAACATGCCAGAATTTGGGCTTTTGTGACTCCTGGACTCCTCTCTCCTTACAGAGTTCGACGATGCCTCACTGGAGTTTACACTGCAGCCTGGGGTGTGGACACCTCTGGGATCGTGAAGTCCAGGTTGCACTGCCAGGAACAGTGAGTAACTCGTGTGTGACAAAAGGTGTGATGGGGGAAAGAGGTTAATAGGCTGCAGTACCTACATGGGAGGATGTGGTGGTTTGACTGAACCAGGAGAATTTGGAAAACCCAGGCCTTGTTTTGTGTCTAAAGGAACAAAGAAGATGAGGCAGAGTTTTGCATGAGGATTTTCACTTTCATTCTCAGGAAACTGGGGACATGAATGTTCCTGACCAAAAGAGGGACATTGTGTGACACAGTTCTTTAAACTTTTCCCAAAGCAGCTCAGAAGAGGAACAGACTAGAAGAGAGATGATAGCAGTTGTGGACAGGATGCAGAAGTCCTATAAAAGATAAGGTAACAGGCAAGAGTGTGCACTGAGGACTGAGTCTTGAGGGAATGTGGTCATCTCCAGGACACATGGACCTATTGACTGGTAAATGGTACTGAGCAGTCTGAGCCCATGGATCCTGGGGTTGGCGGCCAGAGTCTCAACAGATCTTTCTCTGAACACAGATTTCTGCAAATGCAGAGTGGTTTAACAGTGCTGTTTTGTGGAACTTATATCAGGGCCTCACACTCTTACAACTTCTGAGATAGTGGTGCCTGGGATTGCCTTTCCTCTCTTCTAGCCCATATATTTGGGGATCTTGATGAGACACGAAGCCCAGAATTCTAAGTACATGTCTAAGGTTGGCTGAAATGATCCCTGTTTAAGGCAAATAGTGGAATCAAATGTGAGAAGATTTTTCAGGCACAGGTTCCTATATGTGCAAAGGCTTAGAGTGATAACTGAGCTCATGCAGGAACCTACTGGTGTCCTTTTAAAAAATATATATGTTTTTATTGTTTCCAGAGAGAAAGGGAAAAGGAGAGAGAAATAGAAACATCAATGAACTGAGAGAATCATTGGTAGGCTGACTCCTGCCCCCCACACTGGGGATCAAGCCCACAAACCTGGCATGTACCCCAGAACAGAATCAAACCTGGGACCCTTCAGTTCACAGGCTGATGCTCTATCCACTTAGCCAAACCAGCTGGGGCTTGTGTCCATTTTTTAAAATAGAAACTGGTAACAATGGGACAGGTCTGAGGTCTAGAGGAGCTTGTGACACCTTTGGAGTCTGGTCTGCAAGTGATGGGTGTACTGGAAGATTTGGAGCAGCAGAGGCAGGTGATCTGACCCAGGTCTCATTAGACTTCCTGTGGCTGAAGCATAGCAAATAAAATGGCTGTGAGGGAGGTGGTAGAAAGTCTAGACTGGAGATTGCTGAGGTGAGCATGATGGTAAGTGGCCCATGATGGTGACTGTGGGGGTGAAATAAGCAGTTGGATTCTGGATTAGTGTTTTATGTGTGGCCAACTGGATATTCTAATTTTGAGTCTGAGTGAGAGGTAAGAGCCAGGGATGACATGAAAGTTTGAATTTGGCAGCTGCATGTATGGAAGCACTATCAGCTGAGATGCAGATATTCAGATTAGAAGTGTAATGTTCATTGGGGTTAAAAAACTTTTATTTATTTTTTAAAAAATATATTTTATTGATTTTTTACAGAGAGGAAAGGAGAGCGATAGAGAGTTAGAAACATCGATGAGAGAGAAACATTGATCAGCTGCCTCCTGCACACTCCCTACTGGGGATGTGCCCGCAACCAAGGTATATGCCCTTGACCAGGATCGAACCCGGGACCCTTGAGTCCGCAGGCCGATGCTCTATCCACTGAGACAAACCGGTTAGGGCCAAACTTTTTTTTAATCTGTTTTGGTGTGCAATATTTCAGAGAACATTTCATGAGCATCTGGTACTCTGAGGAGAACTTCAGGTTGAAAACTTCTTTAACGTCGGGGGTGTAGCGACCAGAGAAGAGTTGTAGGTCATCTTTTTAAAAACTTTTTTTTCTGTTTAATTGGAGAGCAAAAAGAAATTAAAACAAGATGACACAACAGCTTTTGCATCTTTACTTGTGAATCACACAGAAGGATTGTGTTGAGGGCCTTGGTGTGGTCAGTAGTCTGACTGATTTACATATGGGAATGAGTCGTCATATGTGAGATACACCGGACCTGGGAGAGAGGGCCATAGGTGATGGGACTTGAGTGCTTAAGGCTGTGATTGGTGAAGGGACATTAAGTGCAGCACCAGAAGAGGTCAGCTCTGGCTATCTGAGATTTGATGTGGTTCACAATAGGTGAGGTTGAAGAAAAAAACCAATCAGATAGGGAGGTCATCATAGAAGGACTGAAGGTGCCTCATTGAGTGTGGACTATGAGAGTTGGTGTAGAACTTAATTTAGTTTGAATTTTCCAGGCATTAACAAAACCACACTTGCTGAGTAATGAGTAAGAAGTCAGGGAGATGACTATGGGGACTGGGACTGTGGAAGTGTAGGTTTGAGAGAGTTATGGTAGCAAGAGTGATGTGTACTTGGAGAAGGCATGTGCATTCATGGCTTCAGGGCCCCTGACATTGACATAAGATGGAATGATAGTGGAATTTATTTCTGGTGATGTTTGGATAATCTGATATACAAAATTTCATATTAATTCCTAAAAAGAGGGTCTATAGTAGTGGTACATTATTGGTCCAGAGATTAGAGGAAATATATGAGCAACCTGCATTTTATTGTGGAGGGCAGTTACAGTGATCAATAGGAATGAGAGAGCATACATCAGTGTCATCTAGGCTGGCATTGGGAAGGGTGAAGGGTAAGAGAGAAATTCATTACTGAAAGGGTGAATTGGAGTATTGGAAAAGAAGATGATGAAGAACAAATATTCAAGTCACAATGTATTTGTCTTACTTTTGGTATTATGACTCTGGGAATAAAGCTGTGTGAGAGCTGTGTGTTTCAAAGACTTATGTGTGGCAGGAAGTGCAAAGTGATGGCCTCAGCACCCTAGGCTTGGTTTCAAAAGGGTGAAGTGTGATGTCAAAATTTTCAGGGACTTGGAATGAGAATGTAGGGAACAACAAGGTTATTGCCTGACAAGAACAGTGTCAAATCACTCATACTCTCATTATGGTCAACATCTATCCATATCCTATATTCATGACATCCACTGTATTCAAAAGGAACAGTGTGGCCAAAATGTTTGTACTAGAAATCAGGTATGATCTATATGCTCATTGTCCTTATTGTCATGGGAAGACACTGCATCAGTAGGAATATAAGGAGTGAGTGTATCTGATGAAACAAAGGCCTGATATCTTCTCTGTAGTCAGAAGTCTAGGGAGCAGATGGATATGGAAGTTGGGGTGTATGATAAATGTAAAATCCTAGGAGAGAAGCTGATAATGGACTGAACTGTCCCCATTATAACAGGATATGAACTTTGAGGATGTGGCCATTGCCTTCTCTCCAGGGGAATGGGGAATTCTTGATGAGGCTCAGAGACTTCTGTACTGCAAAGTGATGCTGGAAGTATTTGCACTTGGATCATCTTTAGGTAAGACCCTCACATATATCCTAATGGACTGAGGTAATGGCATCTCTTCCTTGATATTCCACCTGTAGCTTTCTCTCCTACAGCCCACCATGGGCTCTGCAAATTTTCCTCACTCTCATGTGCAATGTGCTATGGATGCCAGTGCTGAGCTATGTGGTAGCCCTGAGAAATAAACTCCACAAACTTCTTTAACACTATTTTCCTCAGAAAGTGCAGGATGTGTCTGGGAGCCAGGCATCTTACAGAAAGCTTAATGGGTCCCACATGCAGTTTCCCTCCCTGGGAGGGTGACTACGTCTAGATCCTTGGCTTCCACTTCTGCACCTTTCCTCTATATAAAGGTTCTGGGTGACTGCCTGTGTCAGGTTATGTTCTTTACTTACATGAACCATGGGCTGTTCTTGTAAGACCCTCCTTCAATTGGTGTTTGTAATATTACCTTCCCTGTATACTATTACAAGTGGATTTTCTCTGGACCAAGGCTGGATGGTCACCTCTGTCATCTTTCATTAATACTTGGAATATTTCGGCTTTATGTATTTGTAGAGAAGTTGGTACAGGGAGAACCCTAGTTTTTTTTCACAGGGTGAACATGCAGGATGGTCTCATAAGAGGCCTGGCCCAGCTGAGTGGAAACTAGCAGAATGTATGACACAAAGGCTGTTTTCAAATTATATCGGGAACCAGATCAATTCCATCACTGCTCAGACACAGGTGCAATGCCCACACCTCATTTTATCTTTTCTTTGAACTACTTTACACTTTCTGATATGTCATTTCACCTTTGATTTCCCAGCATTCCGCCATGTTCACCTTCGTGGCATTTTTACATTACTTGCTCCTCTGCACTGCTGCCTCTGCAGTATTCTTCAAGATTGACCTGCACATGTGTTATGAGGTGCACAAACATATTTAAGTAGTCCTAGAAAAAAAGCTACTCGTTTATTGAATTTTTCCTGAGATTAGACATAGACAAAATTCTTCAGAGCTTGCCTATGTCACCTGCAGACAAGCCTTACTGAACATTGTTAGCCTAACGAAGGGCTGGAAGTCTTACCTCTCTTCCATGTGGTGCTTGCCATCTTTGTTTCATATTCCTGGTGTGGTCTTCCTTCCTTTACAATATTCAGAGGCCCAGAAATTCACAAAAGCCTCTTATTAATCATTCTTGCATATCTCTTCTTTTCATAAAACTTCATAGAGCCATGGTGTCATGAGACACACACTTTTGTAATGTTACTTCCCTCTGGCGCCACAATCAACATTCATTCCCTCACCTTTTTTCTGTTTTCAGGTTGTTGGCATAAATAGGATGATGAGGTGGTCTGTTCTAATCAGAGCATAGCTATAGAAGGAGAGTCACAGGTCAGGGCTTCTAAGACAGCTCCAGCAACCCAGAAGAACCATCCATTTAAGCAGTGTTTCTCGGTGTTTAAAGATATTTTGCATCTGAATGAGTTACAAGCAGCACATTTGGAGCATAAAGACTTCTTCAGTGAGGCATGTGTGAGAGACTTCTGTTTCAGTGCAAATGCTCACCAGCAATGGAGGAATGCCAGGGGAGAGACGTCCTGGAAAGAAGGTATGGACAAGGCCTCATTTGTGACCAGGTGTAGCTTCTACTTATCAGACAGAGGTGCCTTCAAAAAGCAGGGTGGTTGGGGAAGACTCCCAAACTCCCTCAGAGCTTCTCCCGAACCAGGAAACTCATAACACTGAGGAGCCAAACTGTGGCAGTGAGATTTCACAGGAATTTCTCAGTGGAAAAAGTAATCACCAGTGGGGTGATTGTGAAAACGTGACCAGCTATATCCTCAAAGTTCTTGAATGTCAGGATGTGTGTTCTGGAGAGTGTGGCAAATGTAGGAAAAATTATAGATGAATCTTTATCCTCATTCGACATAAAAGAGTTGATACTGGAGAAAAACCATTTGAATGTATCGATTGTGGGAAGTACTTCAGTCAGAGTTCCACCCTCTTTTGACATTAGAGAATTCACACTGGAGAAAAGCCTTATGAGTGTAGTGAATGTAGGAAATCTTTTACCCGCAATAGTCAGCTCGTTATCCAGAAGAGAGTTCACACTGGAGAAAAACCGTATGTGTGTAGTGAATGTGGGAAGTCTTTTAGGGATAACAGCTCCATACCCATAAGAGAATTCACACTGGAGAAAAACTTTATGAATGCTGTGAATGTGGGCAATTCTTTAGTCAAAATAGCTTCTTATACACAAGAGAGTTCACACTGGAGAAAAACATTATGGGTGTAGTGAATGTGGCAAGTCCTTTAGGGATATTAGTCAGCTCCTTATCCACAAGAGAGTTCACAGTAGAGGAAAGCCTTATGTGTGCAGTGAATGTGGAAAGTCTTTTAGGCAAAATAGTCATCTCCTTATCCACAATAGAGTTCACAGTGGAGAAAAACCTTATGTGTGCAGTGAATGTGGGAATTGTTTAGGCAAAATAGTCAGCTCCTTATCCACAAGCCAGTTCACTCTGGGGGAAAACCTTATGAGTGTACAGATTGTGGGAAATATTTTAGCCAAAAATATAGCCTTATGAGACACCTGAGACTTCACACTGGAGAAAAGCCATAAATGTGAAGGGAATGCTTCATTTTTTTTACTCAAATAACAACACTAAAGGAGACTTTATGATACACAGTTGCCTTAATATGATCCCTTTTGATCAGGTCATACACTCTGCTAGATTCCTCATAATTTTCACGTACAAGTGAGGCTTCAAGGAGCTACTTGAACTTGCCATTCTGCCCAGGCCTCCTATCCAATTGATGTCACTATGAGTGATTGGGGCTGAAGTGATTTCATCTTTAACACCTGGCTCACCTCAACAGTGTGCATCAGTCACAATCCCTGTGTGCTCTCTTGTGCTTGAATAAATTCTAAATACTCTGAACGCTTGGAAGGATCTTCATTCCTTTCTCTCTGCCTAGGGAATGGGCCTGATCCAGGGTTTGTCCAGAACACCCATCCTCGGAACAGAAGTGGTATCTCTCTCAGGGAGTTCGTGGTTCTCATGTTATGCTGTGATGATTGGCTTAGGTTCTATTTCACCAATCTGAACACCACTGGCTATGGTTTATGATATTTTGGTAAAGGTGTTTTTCCTTTTGTACCTTTAATTGTGATGGTTCTATTCACTGCCTGCAATGTTTTGAAAGCACTCTGGTGATTTGTCAGCATGTAAATGTGAAACAATATTGCGGGGACATCAAACCTTCAGTTCTTTGGATAGGAGAATATAATGGCAGAAAATCATTCTTCATCCCAAACTGGCTTATTTTGCATTGCTGCCCAAGGTGTTGAAAGGAAGATTGCATAACTTTGTAGTCTTAATTTATATCCTGGTATCATGGTTATGAGTTAGGTCAATGGTCACCCAGAAGTGGAGGCCTTTGCTGTCCTTCTGTGAAGAATATGGATTATGTTCTTTTTCACAGTAGGTATTTCTTAATTCTTATCAGTGGTTAGGGGAACTCCTCCCCACATACTGCAAAGAAGCCAAGTGCCATGAAGTATGATATTTCATACTCTTGTGACATTTGTTGTAAGACTCTGAGGTTAAACTACCATTGAGATGGAAACACTGTATTCATAGTAATGAGAGAGACTGGAGTAAATTATATGGAAAGTGTCTCTTCTGAAAATAAATCCACAAATGTTCCTGGCCTGTGGCTTGTGTGACCTTTGTGTACAGATATTCTCAGCACCTCCAAAAATGTTTCCTGTAGCTGCAGTCATTGGCAGAGAAAATAATTTAAAGGATTTGTGGATTCCCCTGGTCTCTGTAAGGTGTTCACCACAAAGTCATTTCTCAATATGTAAGAACTCAAAACTAAAGGAAGGATAATCCTATAATCAATCCCAGGATGTGTCTTTTGTAACCAGTCAGCATTCCTGTTGATTCCATGGCAGTAGTCTTCACTGCTTGCCAACATTTGCTGCCACTGAGGCAAATCTGTTCCTCCCAGGAAATGAGCACTGACATGCAAGAAAGTGCACTTTTCTACGGTGTCTTATTTTGTGAGCCTTTACTTAGAGATAAAGCTGTGAAACATCACAATTGAAATAATTTTATCTGTCACTATATTCAAGGTGTGGCATAAGTGGACGTTCAGTTATGAGTACATAAACCACAGCACTTGTGCTTTTAAAAAATAACTTTATGTTATTTTTTTAGGAAAAGAGGGAAGGGGGAGAGAGATAAATATACATGAGCTGCCGAAACCGGTTTGGCTCAGTGGATAGAGCGTCGGCCTGCAGACCGAAAGGTCCCAGGTTCGATTCCGGTCAAGGGCATGTACCTGGGTTGCGGGCACATCCCCAGTAGGAGATGTGCAGGAGGCGGCTGATCGATGTTTCTCTCTCATCGATGTTTCTGACTCTCTATCTCTCTCTCTTCCTCTCTGTAAAAAATCAATAAAATATATTTAAAATATATATATATATATACATGAGCTGCCTCTTGCGCACTCCCTACTGGGGCCACAGGTGGGGCTGTGTACTGACCTGAAATTGAACCAGGACGTTTCAGTGTACTGGTTGATACCCACCCAGCTGAGGTACATGGTGAAAGCAGAGTTTATTCCAGTATTTTTTATGTATTATTTTCCATACCAACAATTCTAAACCTACATTTCCCACACTCTACATTTTCCTCCTGCCCTTTTATAATCTCTCTTTCTGACTTTCCCACTCTTCCATGCAATCATTCATTTTCCGTCCTTTACATTAAATTAGTTCATATTATTCATAGTTTTATAGTCACTGTAAGGTGTGTACTTTTAAACAAATACTGGTTTCCTTAATGCTACAGATATTTTGAGACTCAGTACAAATGCTTATGTGAATACTGAATTATTTTTAATGCTGACTAGTATTGTATTCTATGGATCACATCTTCACAGACCTACTACTCGATTGGTGTCACAGCGAGTATTTCTGGCTGAAGAGATTTCACCTCTAACACCTGGCTCACCTAAAGAGTGTGCATAAGTCACAACCCCTGTGTGATCAGGGGAAATATATTCTGTGTTCTCACTTGTGCTTGAGAAAAATGTGATTACTCCGAGCTCTTGGCAGTATCTTCATTTCTTTATCTATGACGAGGTAATGCACCTGATACAGGGTTCATCCAGGGCACTCATCCTCAGCTAAAAAGTGCTACATCTGTCAGGGACATTGTGGTTTGCACATTATGCTGGGATGAATTGTTTCAGGTTCTAATTCACCAACCTGCAAACTGCTTGCTGTCCTGTTCTGGGCTATGATCATTCAGTAAAGGTGTTGTTGTTTTCTTTTGTACCTTTAATTTTGGGGACTATGTTCACTTCCTGGGATGGCTATAAAGGAAAGTTGTGACCTGTCAGCATGGAGAGGGGAACAGATATGATGGGGTCCCAAACATTCTGTGCTTTGGAAGGCACATAGTAATGGCAGAAAGTCAGTTTGTCCAATTTTGGCATTTTTTTTTTAACTTCTGCCCAGGGCCTTAAAAAATTATCTGCATGACTTTGTGGTTCTAATTTGCAGCCTGGTGACTCTATTATTGGTGAGGTCAATGTTCATACTGGAAAGGAGGCCTTTGTTGTGTTTCTGTGCACAATATTAATTATAGTCTCTGGTCACAATAAGTATTACATAATTCTCAACAATGTTTAGGGGAATTGTTCCCCACATACACTAAAGGAGCCATGTCCTGTGATGTATGAAATGTCATACACTGGTGTCATTCTTTATATATTTTTTAATTGATTTCAGAGATGAAGGGAGAGGGAGAGAGAGATAGAAACATTAATGATGAGAGAGAATCATAGATTGGCTGCCTCCTGCATGCCCGCTACTGGGGATCAAGCCTGCAATCCAGGCGTGTGCCCCTGACCAGAATTGAACCTTGGACCCTTCAGTCTGTAGGTTGATGCTCTATCAACTGGGCACTGGTGTCATTTTTTGTATGACTCTGAGGTTTCAATATAACCACCAGTATGACAGAAACTGCATTCATAGTGAGTGTGAAAGATTGCAGTGAATTAGATGAAAAGTGCCTCTTCATTTGGGTGTTGTTGAATCAAATCAATCTTACCACTATTCTTTTTTAAATGTTTTTATTGCTTTTTTAGAGAGTGAGGGAGACTGAGAAACATCAATGATGAGAGAGAATCATTGATCAGTTGCCTCCTGCATGCCCCCTGCAGGGATGGAGCTCTCCAACCTGGGTATGTGCCTGACCTGGAATTGAACCAGTGATCTCATGGTTTATGGGTCCACATGCAAGCAATGAACCATGGCATGTGGGCAAACTATTCTTTTTTATTATTGATTATTAACTCTATTACAGATGTTCCCATTTTCCCCCATCTCCATCCCCCTTTGCCTCCCTCTACACTGCCCCCACTGCTTCTAGGCCCTCACCACCTTATTGTCTATGTCCTTGGGCTATGTATATATGTATATACTTTAAAATATAATTTTATTGATTTTAGAGAGAGGGAGGGAGAAGGAGAGATAAAAACATCAATGATGAGAGAGAATCACTGATTAGCTGCCTCCTTCACGTACCTCTCCCCTAACTGAGAATTGAACCTACAGACCATGTATGTTCCCTGACCAGGAATAGAACCTTGACCTACTGGTTCATAGATTGCTGCTCAACCATTGAGTCACACCAGCGGTGCTATATTATTTAAAAATTGAAAAAAAACAATGTATTTATTGTTTCTAGTATTATAGAAGTCTCCCATTTTCCCCGTGCATATATTCTTTGGGGGATCTCTCCCAGTCCTCCCCATACCCTGCCCCTGGGAGACCTGCCAGTCTGTTCCAGTTAACCAGGCCTCTGGTCCCATCTTGTCTTTCCGCAGGGCCACTTGCTGAACCACATCACCTTTATTCACTAGTGTCATTGGCCTGAATGCTAGCCCTCGCCTTGGCTTTTGAGAAAACTACATTTCCCAGAAAGGAATGGGCCCACGTGGGCGGAGCTAATGGGTGTTTTTGGTGTTAGTGCATCCCCTTAGGGCAGGACTTCCACCTTCCTCCTCCTGGCGGGCATTTTGACCTCTTCAGTTCAAGGACTCACAGTCTTCAGCCCACTGGACATGTGTAGGAGGAGGCCTAGGAGGCAGCGTCCTTGCTGTGCAGCATGTGTCTGAGGCTTGCTGAGCACCAACAGGCTGGGAGTGGGGCCTCCAAGCCTCCGGGACTCCTCTCTGACCACAGCGTTCCCACAGCCTCACCCCATTTCACCCTCCAGCCTTGGGGACTGGCGCCCCTCAGGTCCTGCAGCCCAGGAAGTCGCATCCAGAATAGTGAGTCTCTCCTGGGTGACACAGGGTGTGATGGGGGAAGAGGGCCACAGGCTGCAGTGCCACCTTGTAAGGACACGGTGGTGAGGCTGATCCATGAGGATTAGGAAAACCCTGGCCTGTTTTGGGTCTAAAGGCAGCAAAGAAGATGAGGTGAGGTTTTGCAGGAGGAGTTTTACTTTCACCCTCAGAATGCTGGAAACATAGATGGTTGGGGGAAAAGGAGGGACATTTTGTGAGGTAGGGTTCTAACTTTTCCTAACATTGCTCAGAGGAAGGACAGACTAGAAGACAGCATCTGTGGACAGGAAGGTGAAGTCCTATAAATGATCGGGTAACTGGCAAGAGTGAGCACTGAGGGAGGAGGCCTGAGATAATACAGGCATCTGGAGGGCACCTGGCCTCTGGGCTGGGCAAGGGCACTGAGCAGCCTGAGCCCATAAATCTTGGCGGTGTTTGCCAGGCTCTCAACAGACCATTTTCTTTACACAAATTCCTGCAAATGCAGAATGAGTTGGGTGTACGGGATGGTGAAGATAATTCAGGTCTTCACACTC
Organism: Myotis yumanensis; assembly: GCF_028538775.1. Classification (NCBI taxonomy): domain Eukaryota; kingdom Metazoa; phylum Chordata; class Mammalia; order Chiroptera; family Vespertilionidae; genus Myotis; species Myotis yumanensis. The sequence continues at coordinate 712,616 of NW_027223782.1, forward strand.
TTGTGGCCTCTGAGATAGTTGTGTCTTGGGGCTGTCCAGCTGCTCTTGTATCCCTTGGACCTGGGGACTTTGAACAGATACTAAGCCCAGACTCCTAAGGTCATGACTAGGGCTTCATGTAGTGGACCTTGTATTTAGCAACCAATGTTATGCGTGGTAGCTCCTGCAGGGCATTGGTTACAGATTGTGCAAAGGCTTGTAGTGAAGAGTGAGCTGATTTAGGAACTGGCAGGTACTTAAATTATATATATAAAGTTTTAGATATAGAAAGGAAGGGAGAGGGAGGGGGCAGAGAAACAATGATGAGCAAGAAACAAGGATTGGTTGCAGCCTGCACTACCCCTATTGTGGATCCAGCCCACAACCAAGTCATGTGCATGTGTCTATACCAGTGATGGCAAACCTTTTGAGCTCAGCGTGTCAGCATTTTGATAAACCCTAACTTAACTCTGGTGCCGTGTCACATATAGAAATTTTTTGATATTTGCAACCATAGTAAAACAAAGACTTATATTTTTGATATTTATTTTTATATATTTAAATGCCATTTAACAAAGAAAAATCAACCAAAAAATGAGTTTGTGTGTCACCTCTAACACACGTGTCATAGGTTCACCATCACTGGTCTATACTCAACCAACTGAGACACATCAGCCAGGACTGTAAATCACTTTAATATAGGAGCCCTGGCTGTTTTAGCTCAGTGGATGGAGCATCGGCCTGTGGACTGAAGACTCCCAGGTTTGATTCTGGTCAAGGGCACATGCACAGGTTGCAGGCTTGATCCCTACTAGAGAGCATGCAGGAGGCAGCCAATCAGTTATTCTCTCTCATCATTGATGTTTCTATCTCTCTTTCCCTCTCCCTCTCTGAAATCAATAAAAATATATTTTTAAAAATATATAGGAAATCATGGTCAGGTTGGTAATGGTAGTAGTAGCTCAGAAAGGACAGTGTGACCCTAAGGTCTAGCTTTCCTGCTGGGGCCACCGTGGAAGGTGGGTGTCACAACACCGCAGAGAGATAGAAGTTGTCATGTAGAGTGTGGGGGAGAGGTAATCATTTTGCAGTGGCCAAGGCCTTTAAAAGATGAGTGGACCTGATATTATTTAGAAGCGGAAGAGTTATTCCAACAAAGTGAGACTAGGGCTGGTACATATTAACTTCTCTAAACACTCACCAGGATTTTGTTGTGACCCTTGGTGTGGCCTGGTTTTGGAGAGTTGCAGACAGTCTTGTGGATTAGCTTAGAGGTTTGAGTGGTCATCTGTGAAACTCACTGGGCATGGTCAGAACGCCATCGGGTATGGGACTTGAGTTGCAGTTAAGTGAGAGATGTTGGCAAGCACTCTCTGGACAACAAATGCTGAATTAACTCAGAGGCCAAGGAGAGCACTACGGGGCCTGGGGCTGAGGGAGTGCAGGTGTGAGCCACGTGTGGAAAAGAGTGATGTGCACTTGAAGAGGGAAGGTGAATTGATGACCACAGCATCCTGACATTGACATAAGAGTGAATGACGAGAGAGTCCATTTCTGGTGGTGTCTGGATGATCCAATACAGTGACTTTTAGGGTGATTGCCTGTAAAGAGGGGTGTTTTGGTGCTACATTCTAGGTACAGAGCTTCGCTGCCATTTAACTAACCACCTGCCTTTTATTGTTGGGGGTGACACACAGGTTGATAAGAATGAGATAGCCTACATCAGTATTACGCAGGCTTCAAAATCTCCACTGGAATGGGTAAGGGAGAAGGGTAAGGGGTAAGAGATTATGGATGTGGTGAACTATAATTTTGAAAAAAGTGATTAGGAAACAATTTGTCCTCACCACAGCAAATTTGCATTACCTTTGAAGTTGTGCTTCTGAGAAGGAAGCTGTGTGAGAGAAGTGTTGTTCAAAGAACTCTGAGCAACAGGTAGTGCAAAGCCATGGCCTCAGTACCTTGGGATTGGGGTCAAGAGGGTGCAGTGTGATGCCATGTATTTGGTGTCTTGGAGAAACAATATGAGGGTATTGCCTGACAAGACCAGTATCAAATCACTCACACTATCTTTATGGCCAGCATCTCTCTTTAACCTATGGTTTTGACACCCATTCTTTTGATAAAAGTCAGTGTGGTGTACACAGGAGTCCATAGCTCAGGTGTCTTATCTGCCTTTATTATAGTGGGAAGAGAAAATGTCAGTAGGAATATAAGAAGACAATGGCTTTCATGGGATGAAGGCCTGGTATTTTCTCTGATGTGTGGAGTGGACAGAGCAGATGGATGTGGAGGGTGGGGAGTATGACAGACTAAGAATCTTAGGAGTGAAGCTGATCTTGGGCTGTACTGTCCCCATTATGACAGGATATGAACTTTGAGGATGTGGTCATTGTCTTCTCTCAGGAGGAATGGGGGCTCTTAGATGAGGCTCAGAGACTTCTATACTATGATGTGATGCTGGAAGTGTTTGCACTTGTGTCATCTGTAGGTAAGACCTTGATGTTCTCCCAGTGTCCTGAGGTGATGACCTCTCTTCCTTTATTCCTCAGGCAAAGCTTTCTCTCTCCCACTGTGGGAACATGGCCTCTGATCATTTTACCCACTGCCTTGTCAAATGTGCTGTGGCTGACAGGGCTGAGCTGGATGTAGAGCCCTGAACAAGGTCTCCATGAACATCCCTAACACCTGTTACCTCAAAAAGTAAAGGAAACAGAGTGAGGAGTCTTGAAGTGAGCTTAATAGGTCCCAGCTTGCACTTTCTCTTCATGGGAGGCTGACAGTGTCCATATGCATGGCTTCAACTTCTGTACTCTTTCTCTGGGTAACGGTTCTTTGTGGCAACCTGGGTCATGTTATGGTCTTCACTTACATGAACTATGGGCTGTTCTTTTAAGGCTTTCATTCAATTTTTTTGAATATTCTCTTCCCTGAATACTATAGCAAGCTGTGTAGCTCTGGCCCAGTGATGACTGCTCACCTCTTCATCACCTGTTTCTCTGCACTGGTGCCTCTGCAATCATCTGCAACTTTGATGTGCACATGTGTTATGAGGTGCACATATGTGGTAATTAGTCCTCAAAACCAGCTACTCCTTTATTGAATTTTACTTGGAGTAAGACGGAACCAACCTCTTGCTCAGCTTGCCCCCTTCCCCAGTCAACAAGCCCTGCTAAATGCTGTTAGTTGAAGGATTAGCTGGAGCTCCATATTCTAATCCATGTGGTGCTTGCCATTTTTGTGTCATATTTCTGGCAAGGCCTTTCTGTTTTATGATCTTCATTAGCCCAGAAAGTTACAAGAGCCTCTTATTAATCCTTTCTGCATATCTCTTATTTTCAGAGAATTGCATGTACCAACTGTGATACATAACAAACCTTTGCAATGGAAATTCCCCCTGTCACCACATTCAACATTCATTTCCTCACCGTTTCTCACTTTTCAGGTTGTTGGCATAACATGGATGATAAGGAGGCCTGTTCTGGTCAAAGTGTATCTATACAAGGAGAGTCACAGGTCAGGGCTTTTAAGACAGCTCCAGCAACCCAGAAAACCCTTCTGTGTAAGCGGTGTTTCTCTGTGTTACAACATATTTTATTACCTGACTGAGTCAGATGTAGCATATTTTAAGCATAAAGCATTCTGTAGTGACGCACGTGTTGGAGACGTCTGTTTCAGTGCAAACCCTCACCAGCAACAGAGGAATGAGTGTGGACAGGGGCCCTGGAAATAAGCTATGGATAGGGCCTCCTTTGTGAACAGGTGCAGCTTCTACTTATCTTCAGTGCCTTCAACCAGCAGGAAGGTTGGAGAAGACTTTAAATACAACTCAGAGTTTCCCCAGCACCAGCCCACTTCCAACGCTGAGGAACTACACTGTGGCAGTGGGATTTCCCAGGAATTTCTTGATGGAAAAAGTCTTCATCAGGGGGGTGAATATGAAAACGCTGGCAGCAACGACCTGAAATTTGGTAAAATTCAGGGTGTCTGTTATGGAGAACTTACTTATGAGTGTAACAAATGTAAGAAAGTTTTTAGACAAATCTTTAACCTCATTCAACATAAGAGAGTTCACACTGGAGAAAAGCTATATGAGTGTAGAGAATGTGGGATGTCCTTTAGTCAAAGGAGTCACCTCACTGGACAACTCAGAGTTCACACTGGAGAGCAGCCATATGAGTGTACTGAATGTGGGAATTCTTTTAGCCAAACATCTAACCTTATTAAACACCTGAAAGTTCACAGTTGCGACAAGCCATATGAGTGCTATGATTGTGGGAAGTTCTTCAGTGATAAGTCTTACCTTGAAAAACACCACAGAGTTCACAGTGGAGAAAAGTCATATGAATGTAGAAAATGTGGGATGTCCTTTCAGCAAAGGGCTCAACTCACTGTACATCTGAGAGTTCGCACTGTAGAGAACCCATAGGAGTGTACTGAATGTGGGAAATCTTTTAGCCAAAAATCTAACCTTATTAAACACTTGAAAGTTCACACTGGAGAGATGTGTTAAATGTGCAGGGAATGTTTTTATTTTTCTCACTTAGAATAACAACACTGAAGGCAACTCTTTGGGGCCTATTTTCCTAAATTTAAACCCCATTTTAATGGAACATACACTCTTTTAGATTCCTCATAAGTTTCGGGTACAAGTGAGGCTTGAAGGCGCTATATTGCACTTGCTAACATGCCCAGATCTAACACCCGATTGATGTCACAGTGAGCATGTGTGGCTGAAGAGATTTCACCTCTACCACCTGGCTCACCTGAAGAGTGTGCATCAGTCACAAACCCTGTGTGCTCAGGGGAAATGTATTCTGTGTTCTCACTTGTGCTTGGGAAAATTCAGATTACTCTGAGCTCTTGACAGGATCTTCATTCCTTTCTCTCTGACTAGAGAATGCATCTGATCCAAGATTTGTCCAGACTACATATCCTAAGCTAAGGAGTGCTACCACATTCAGGGACATTGTGGGTCTCACATTATGCTTTTATGAATTTTTTTACTTTATAATTCAACAACCTGAAAATTGCTTACTGTCCTCTGATTCTGGTTAATGATATTTAGTAAAGATGTTTTTTCTTTTGTAGCTTTAATTTTTTAAAGAAATTTCACTCTGGATGATTTGATACAAATGTTGTGATCAATCATCACAGATATGGTGGAGTCCCAAACTTTCTGTTCTTTGGAAAGTGTATAATAATGTCAGAAAAATCACTCTGTCCAATATTGGCTTATATTATATCTTTGACCAAGGCAATGAAAGAAAGTTTGCATAACTTTATGGTTCTAATTTGCAGCCTGGTGCCTCTAATGTTGGTGAGGTCAGTGGTCCCTCAGAAGAGGAGTCCTTTTTTGTGCTTCTATCATTGTTCTAACATTATCCTCTGAGGAATTTTAGGTTCTAATTCACCAACCTACAAACTGCTTGCTGTCCTCTGTTCTGGTTTATAATCTTTTAGTAAAGGTGTTTTTTTTCTTTTTTACCTTTAATTTTGTGGGTTATATTCACTGCATGGGATGATTTGAAAGGATATTTGTGATCTGTCCCATGCATAGGGGAACAGATATGGTGGGGTCCCAAACATTCTGAGTTTTGGAAGGCACATAATAATGGCAAGAAATCACTCTTTGTACAATATTGGCATATTTTCTATTGCTAACCAAGTCCTTTAACGAAAATCTGCATGAGTATTTGATTCTAATTTTTTAGCCTGGTGCCTGTATTATTGGTGAGGTCAAAGATCACCCAGAAGAAGAGTCCTTTGTTGTGCTCTGTGAACAATATGAATTATATTCTCTGTTCACAGTATGTCTTAAATACTGCAAAAGAGCCCTGTGCCATGATGTGTGAAATTTCTTAGGCTGGTTTCATTTGTTGTAGCACTGTGAAGTGCAAGTAATACTGGGACAAACACTGTTTTCATAGTGAGTTGAAGAGACGGCAGAATATTGGATGAAAATTGCCTCTTCTGAACATTATCCACAAATGACCCAGTTTTGAAGCTTGTTTGTTCTTTGTGTAGCTGAAGTGATTGGTTGTGAAAAGAATCTCATGGTCTTGGGGATTCCCTTAAATCCCTTGATGGCAGCGGTTCTCAACCTGTGGTTCGTGACCCCTTTGGGGGTCAAACGACCCTTTCATAGGGGTTGCCTAAATACATCCTGCATATCAGATAATTACATTATGATTCATAACAGTAGCAAAATTACAGTTATGAAGTAGCAACAAAAATAATTTTATGGTTGGGAGTCACCGCAACATGAGCAACTGTATTAAAGAGTTGCAGCATTAGGAAGGTTGAGATCACTACTCTATGGTGTGCACCTCAAGGTTATCACAACAAGAACTCAAGGCTAGAGGAAGGATCATCGTATGATTAGTCCCAAATTATGTGTTTTTGACAATTCAGCATTCCTGATCATTATGATGGCAGTAGTCTTCACTTCTTGACAATATTTGCTGCCACTGAGGCAACAATGATTCTCTCAGGAAATGAGGAGAGAGATGGTGATGTCTGTATAGAGTTTCCATTTAATTTTCTAACAACAGAGGGATATCTGTGTTTTTATTTGGAACCACATTTTAAGGCTTTACTTAGGTATATGTTTAACTGACATGCAACAAAAAGCACTTTTCTAATGTGCACTATTTGGTGAGGTTGAACGTATGGATAAAGCTCAGAAACCATCACATGTAAAATATGCTTCTCTGTTACCCGTACCCATGGTGGGGCAAAAGTATGCTTATGGTTGTGAGTATGCAAAACACAGAATTTATTTTCTTATTTTAAATAACTATTTATATAAAAGGCTAATATGCAAAGTGTCCCCTTGGGAGTTTGAACGGGAGACCAGGAGTTTGATCTCTTGCTATGATGGGCACTGACCTCCAGGGGGCGGCACAGAATGAAGGAAGGCCCTGGCCAGCAACCAGCAGCTAGGAAAGGAAGGCCCCGATCAGCCCTCATTGCCAGCTAGGCCTTGGGATCCTACCTGGTCAGAAATTTCGTGCACTGGGCCTCTAGTTTTATATGTTTTTATTTTTATTTTTATTGATTTTTAGAGAGAAGATGCAGAGGGAGAGACACATCAATCTTCTGCCTCCTTCATGCCCACTACTGTAGACCCAGGCGCACATGTGACCTGATCTGGAATTAAACCAATGACCTTTCAGTGAACGTGATCATGACCAAAAAAAATAAGAAAGAGTAGCCATGGAGACTTTATACTTTTATTATTATTTATTAACTGTTGTATTATTTTCAATACTAACAACTATAAACCTACTTTTGCACACCCTGTATTCACCTCTTGCCCTTTTATAATCTTTCGGATTCTCCAGTTCTCCGTATAGCCATTGATTTACCTCCTCTTACAATAGATAAGTTCATATTTTCCATAATTTTAAAGGCACTATAAGGTGTATAATTTTTTAACAAACACTGGCTTCCTTTATGCTACACAGGTATTTTTAGATTCAACAGTAATGTTTATGTAAATAGTTAAATTTAATTTTTATTGCTAATAATGTTGTATTCTATGGATAACCACTTAATCCATTGATTGGTATATGGTAACAGTTATTTCCACGTTTGGGGTTTTATAAATAAAACTGCTGGGAATATTGCATTCAGTTCTTCCTACAGGTGTATGTTTTATTTATTTAACTGTTGCAGTGTCGGTGAACGTGTTACATTTTAAGATATGCAGATCTGTGATCTAAAATGGTCATTCCCTTTGCCTTCCTACCCACCCACAGTAATAAAAATTCCAGGTTTAACATTACCCTGGCAGCACATATGACGGTTATTTTTTTTAAATAGTAGGCCAGGAAATGAGTATACTATTAACTTGTTTTTGTTTTGATAACATTTCCCTAAGTATTTTTGATGATGAGCATTTCTTCTTGCTTTAATTTACACCGTCTTTAACTCCTTTGCTAAAATGTCTGCTCAGGAACTTTTGCCTATTTTTTAATTTAATTTATTTTCTTACCAATAGGAGGACAGTGCGGCATGTAAGACATGTGTTTGAGTTTCTCTCCTTCCTCAATTACTCAAGTGACTTCTTTGCCATATGGAACCATTGGTTTTCAATTTTAGAAAGAAAATTGTTTTTCTCAACTTTTATCCTATGGACAATTTATAGCCACTTATAACCTACACTAATAAGTTTAATCTGCATTGTTAACATTCCCCACCAGTATTATTTAAGTCCAAGCATTTAGTAATACTTTAAGTGAAGTCTAGATTTGTAGTATTTGTCAGTTTCCCTGGTTAAGTACTTTCATCATCACCAGGTTCAAACTGCCAGAACAATGGCATTGGACATGGACATGATAAGATATTATAGTAGTACATCGTTATATTTTATTTTCAACATACTGATAAAGTAGCAGTGAATGAGCTCAAGAAAATCCTATATAATAAAAGGGTAAACTGCAAATCGACCAAACCGCGGAACAACTGGTTGTTATGATGCACACTGACCACCAGGGGACAGAAGCTCAATGCTGCCTCCTGGTGGTCAGTGCACTCCCACAGGGGGAGCGCTACTCAGCCAGAAGCCAGGCTGAAGGCTGGCAAGTGCAATGGTGGTAGCGGGAGCCCCTCCTGCCTCCACAGCAACACTAAGGATGCCCGAATGTGAAAGAGTGCAGGCCAATCTGAAGGACACCCCACCCACCCGGGTGCACAAATGTCCTGCACCTGGCCTCTAGTTTATAATAAAACATCTGAATTATTGGCAAGTGGCAAGTGTTGAACATTTTTAAAAGTTTGATATAATTGTAATTAATTTAAAGCATACATTTTAACAACATATATATTAAAAATGTTTTTATTGATTCAGAGAAGGGAGAGAGAGAGAAACATCAAAGAAGAGAGAGAACCATTGATCAGCTGACTCCTGCATGCCCCACACTGTTTATCAAGCCTGCAATCATGGCTTGTGCCCTGACCAGAATCTAACCATGACTTCTTGGTTAATAGGTTGTACTTATCCACTGAGTAATATTGGCTGGACTAAAACACACTTTTTAACAAGCACTTTTATGTTTCCATATATGCCTGCCTACCTGAAACTAAATCCTCCTCCCCTTTTCAGTGCTTCCTAATTGGTACATGAAATTACTGCTGCAATGACATAATCTGCCTTTGTAATAGCTTATTTCTTTTATATATATATACACATATATATATATATTTTATTGATTTTTTGCAGAGAGGAGAGAGAGGGATAGAGAGTTAGAAACATCGAACAGCTGCCTCCTACACATACCCTACTGGGGATGTGCCTGCAACCAAGCTACATGCCCTTCACTGGAATCGAACCTGGGACCCTTCAGTCTGCAGGCCAATGCTCTATCCACTGAGCCAAACTGGTCAAGGCATAATAGCTTATTTCAAATATCTGCCTATATATATAAAAGCCAAGTGACCAGAACTACTGGAATGAACAGAATGACCAGTTGCTGACATGCACTGTGGCTGACCAACTGACCCTATGGGGGCGAGGCCAGCTGGCCAACCTCCTGAGGCTCCCCCTCAGCTGTCCTTCCCCCTGATCAGCACTCTGTTCCACACTCACCTGACCGGCCCATCCCCAATCAGGGACAGGGCCAGTGGCCAATCTCCCACATCCCCTCTCCTGGAAGCTTGACCCCACCTGTGCATGATTTCCTGCACCGGGCCTCTAGTCTACACTAATAAAAGAGAAACATGCAAATTGGTGTCACTCCGCTACCCTTCCCATTGGTTAATCAGGGTGATATGCAAATTAACTGCCAGCCAAAATTGTGGCTGGCAGCCAGGCAGCTTGAAGCTAACAGGAGGCTTGCTTGCTTCTGTGACGGAGGACTTCAACATTCCCCGCCTGCGGCTGCCAGCCTCTGAGCTTGCAGTTTGAAACATTGTTACAAATATAGAAGCTAAACAAAACCCCAGAAACCTGCTTTCAGCCAGCCAGGATCTCAGAGCAGGAGTTGAAACAGTGTTTCGATTATAAAACCCAAACAAACCAGATACCTCCTTTCAGAAGCTGAGGCCTAAGACCTGGAGCCAAGTCTAAGAGCTAAAGCTGGCCCAGAATTTAAAAAAAAGAAAAAAAGGACACATTGGGAGCTTCAGTCACCTGCCAGCCTGAAAACAGCCCTTTGCCCTTCACCCAGACTGGCCAGGCACCCCAGTGGGGACCCCCACCCTTAAGGGTGTGTGACCAGCTGCAAACAGCCATCATCCCCTCATCCAGGCTGGCCAAGCACCCGAGTGGAAACCCCGACCCTGAAGGGTGTGTGACCAGCTGCAAACAGCCATCATCCCCTCATCCAGGCTGGCCAAGCACCCGAGTGGAAACCCCCACCCTGAAGGGTGTGTGACCAGCTGCAAACAGCCATCATCCCCTCACCCAGGCTGGACAGGCACCCAAGCGGGACCCCCCACCCTGATCCAGGACACCCTTCAGGGCAAACCAGCTGGCCCCACCTGTGCACCAGCCCTCTATCCTATATAGTAAAAGGGTAATATGCCTCCCAACACCGGGATCAGTGGAACCGCGAAGCCTCCCAGCACTGGGATCAGCATGACGGGGGCAGCTCCCAAACCCCCTGATTGCACTGTGGCTCTGTGTGTGACAGGGGGCGGGGTCACAACATCACTATCGGCCCTGCTCTGTTTGTGACAGGGGAAGGCGCCCCAACCCCCTGATCAGCCCTGTCTGTGCCTCATAGGGGGAGATCCCCAACCCCCTGATCGCCCTGCGGCTCTGTGTGTGACAGGGTGTGGAGCCCCAACCCCCTGATCGGCCCTGCTCTGTGTGTGACAGGGTGCGGCGCCCCAACCCTCTGATCGGCCCTTCTCTGTGTGTGACAGGGTGCAGCACCTCAGCCCTCCCCCACTACCCCCCCCGCCCCCGCAGGGGCCCTGCTCTGTGTGTGACGGGGTAGAGCCATAGCCTCCCCATCAGCCCTGCCCTGAGTGTGACAGTGGCGGCGCCCCAACCCTCTGATCGACCCTGCTCTGTGGGTGATAGGAGGTGGTGCCCCAACCGCCCCCCACGGGCCCTGCTCTGTGTGTGACCTGGTAGAGCCATAACCTCCCCATCGACCCTGACCTGACTGTGACAGGGTGTGGCGCCCCAACCCCCTGATCAGCCCTGCTCTGTGTGTGACAGGGAGTGGTGCCCCAACTCCCCTATGGGCCCTACTCTGTGAGTGACAGGGGGGAGCTCCTCAACCCCCTGATTGGCCCTGCTGTGTGTGACAGGGGGTGGCACCAAAACCTCCCCATCGACCCTGCCTTGACTGTGACAGGGGGTGGTGCCCCAAACCGCCAATCAGCCCTACCCTGTGCGTGACTGAGGGTGGCATCGCAACCTCCCGATCCGCCTTGCTCTGAGCCCAACATGGGTCTGCACCTAGGGATTGGGCCTGCCCTCTGCCACCCGAGAGCAGGCCTAAGCCAGCAGGTCGTTATCTCCCGAGAGGTCCCAGACTGCGAGAGGGCAGAGGATGGGCTGAGGGACCCTCCCTCCCCCTGAGTGCACAAATTTTTGTGCACCGGGCCTCTAGTATATATATAAAAGTCTAATATGCAAAATGCCCCCTTGGGAGTTTGACCCTAAGACCAGGAGTTTGATTGCTCACTATGACATGTACTGACCACCAGGGGGAAGCACAGAATAAATAAAGTCCCCGGGAGACAGGCCGAAGACCTGATCAGTGCTGATCATTGGCCGGACCCTACCCATGAATGAATTTCTTGCACCAGACCTCTAGTATTCATATAAACAAAACAGTTATGAAATTTTAAGAATCTTACCCCAGCCTTCTATCATTATCTGCCATCATGGTAGTTCTAATATCTATCTATTCTCAGATACATTAGTGACTTATTTTATTTAAAACCCCTGGTAAATTTGGCCATGGCCAGAGAGCTCAATTGATTAAATGATCATCTCAATAATGCCAAGGTTGCAGGTTCCATTCCCCCCTCAGGTCCCATGCAAGAATCAAACGATGAGTGTATAAAATTAATGAAACAACAAATGGAAGTTTCCCCATTATTCTCTCTCTCTCTCTCTAATCAATATATATGTGTGGGGGGTCTTTTTGGTTTTTTTTGTTTGTTTGTTTGTTTGTTTGTTTTTACCAGATGAGTCAACACATGTGAACACCATCACAGACCAGGGACGCTGTGGTGAAGCAGCCAGCAGGGTTCTCATGCGGGCAGAACACACAGTGAAGGAGAGAATAGTAGGGGAGGGTCCCCTGCTGTCAGTGAGGAGGGTGAGGAATGGGCTGAGTTGCACAATCACCCACAGGGAATCATGATACCTGTGCTCCCTAAGACTAAAACCTAAGGGCCTGGAAAAAGCTCTGGGCCTGAACATGCCCCTTGTAGTCTCTGCCCCATTCAGCCAGGAGTTGAGACTGAGGTGTTTTGTATTTGAGTGGTTGAGGAGCCCAGAATTCTCCCAGGTATTCAGGAGCAGCCCCTGATACTTGAGGCCCTGAAATCAGTTCACCCACCTTCAACCAGCCCACACATACCCATGGGCCCCACAGGCATTGTTTGAATCTCTGTACTTTTACATTTCTGTGTAATTTTCCAGCCAGTCCTGGAGATACCATGGATTCTCCGGATAACAGTGCTATGTTTTTTTTTCAATGGCAAGAACATTCTGCAATATAAGCATTTCCAGAAGTTGAGACTTGGTCTCAACATAACACATTGGGTGGAAGGCTGTAATGCAGGTGGTGTCCCCATCCTTAAGTTTGGCCAGTGCAGAGAAGACCCCTACTGCTGAAGTAAGGTGATAGACCCTGGACTCTGAGGGACAATATACTATGGGATGTGAGGTTGATGGGGCAGAGAGGTTGTTTATTGGGACAGGATTGATGATAGGATTTCCTGCCATCATATGGAGGAATGTCCATTGTGTGTATCCTGTGGCACTGTCTGGGTGGCCCCAATTGTTTGTTCTGTGTGTGTGTGTGTGTGTGTTCCCCTTCAAGGTATTGCCCATGTCTACTGTGTCGGCCTGTGTGAGCCTGTAGCCTGGACATAAGCCTGGCACCTGAGTGCCCAGCAGAGGCTGGGGGTGTTCTGTACCTGTGTGTTTCTGTGCTTGTGTTATCTGTAGTTTTCTCTCTGAGTCGGTCCAGCCAATTGGAAAGTGAATAGGAAATCTCCAGAGCAGCGATGTAGAGAACAATATATTCTTCTCCCCCACCCCCAGGTGAGCCCCTTCTTCACCTTCTCTTACAGGCATCTGGTGTCACTTGGGAGGTCCCATCTCAGGCTCCAGGGATGGATTAAGCACAGGGTCAGTTCATAGAACCCCAGGATGTAGCAAGGTGAGGAATTTGGGAAGACTCTGATGACTGACAGGGAATATAGAGTGTGGAATGGAAATGTTTGTGAAGGATTATGTGCATTGGTGGAGGATCTAGATGATCCAGGATCCTTGTGAAGGAATGTGAGGATGGATGTATGTGGGGGAATGGAGGGAAGCACGGGACTTGGTTGGAAATCTGTAAAGAGGATTCTCCAAAAGGTCGGGGGCCTTTTAGGGGGACCTTGTTGAAGGCGGCAGCCCCTGTCTTGACTTTTCCAAATAAGTCTGAGCCCCTGGGTATTTTGCTGTAATCTTTCTGTTTAGTCCTTTAGACCCGACCTTGTAGAAGCATCTGTTTTCTCAATGATACATTCCCTGCTGATTGTATCTAGAGGTTAATTTTAGTTCAAACTGTTGTTACAATAAAAGCCTACGGAGGCAGATGAACAGGGCTTCTTGGTGCCTATAGCCAAGCAGTTCTTTAGCCTCGCTTTCACAGAAACGAGTGTCTGAGTAATTTATTTATCTGTCGCTTAGGGTCTGCTGGTCAGCCCTGGCAAGTGGTGCTCCATGTGAGGACCAAGGAACACAACAAAACACAACAGAACCCTCAAAAACGAAAGTAACTGTGCAGTAAGTCATTGGAGCCCACTTGGGATTTCTAAGTTCGAGGGAATTCTTTCTCAGCTAAGGTTTCATAATGGGACAAAAGCTGTCCACAGAACAGCAGCAATATATCACAATGTTGAAACAGTTATTAAAAGCATGTGGTCCCTCTGTTACAGAAGAACAACAACAGGCTTATTAAAAACTAGAGGCCCGGTGCATGAAATTCGTTCTGGGGGGAGGGTGTCCCTCAGCCCAGCCTGAACCCTCTTGCAATCTGGGACCGCTGCCTTTTAACTGCTTGCCTGCCTGCATGCATGCCTGATCTCTCCTAACCACTCTGCCTGCCTGCCTCATCACCCCTAACCACTCACCTGCCTGTCTCATCACTCCTAACCACTATGCCTGGCTGCCTGATTGCCCCTAACCACTCTGTTTGCCTGGCTCATCACCCCTAACTCCTTGCCTGCCTGCCTGATCGCCCCTACCTGCCTCTGCCTCAGTCCCCACTGCTGCAGCTTCATCAGGAAAGATGTCTGGAATGACCTCCGGAAGGTTGTTTGGTTGTCCGGTCTAATTAGCATATTACCTTTTTATTATTATAGATTGTTATAATTTATAATCCTTGGTTCCCCGATGCTGGAACACTAGACCTTAATCTCTGGGAACAAGTGGGCAGGAATTTAAAGAGAAATCAAGCCCATAGAAAATGAGTGCCCTTATCATCATTAACTATGTGGGCTCTTTATTTGAGCTGCACTGTGCCCATTTCATATTGAAGATCAAAAGCCTACCGAGCTACAGGAGAATTTACTACTCCCCCCCCTTCCTTGAAGCAGAACCTGTAGAGCTTGTAATACTAAAGCCCTACCGCTGGAGGAAATATTTCCCGATCCTCCACCTCTGGTGTGGGAATGCTCATCAACTAGATCCATGGTTGGCAAACTGCGGCTCGCGAGCCACATGTGGCTCTTTGGCCCCTTGAGTGTGGCTCTTCCTAAACCTTAGGAGTACCCTAATTAAGTTAATAACAATGTACCTACCTATATAGTTTAAGTTTAAAAAATTTGGCTCTCAAAAGAAATTTCAATCGTTGTTCTGTTGATATTTAGTTCTGTTGACTAATGAGTTTGCCGACCACTGAACTAGATCCTTAGTTATGGGGTCCTGTGTCAGGCAAGCCATGTTAGAAGGCGAGCTTTTGGCTTGCCTAATTATGAAAAATCAACAAGGTAATAGAGTTTATGAGCTGCTCTCTTTTAACACCTTAAAAGAAATAAGGAAAAGTGTTAGAGAAAATGAGGACAACAGTCCATTTACAAAAGGACTCCTTAATGCTGTTTCTGAAAATTATCACAGGACACCTTGGGACTGGCAGATTTGGGCCAAAACAACTCTGGTTGTCAGTCAATATCTATTATGGAGAGCACAATATGATGAGGTCTGGGAGCAGCAGGCTAACCAAAATAACTTAGCAGGTGCTGGTCACATTATGGCCCCAATGCTCCAGGGATGGGGACCATGTTAATGTACAACAGCAAGTAGACCTGCACCCTCAAGTGTTTACCCAAACCTCTCTCTGTGCACAATGGACTTGGGAGCGCATTCTAGAAGGCGGATCCCAGCAAGGCTCTTTTGTTAATGTACACCAGGGATCCCAGGGATCTTATGTTGATTTTGTAAATCGCCTTAATCCATTTGCCAGCAGATCAGTCATAGCCAGGTTGCGGATATTCTCTTGCTACAACTGGCATATGAGAATGCCAATGTTGATTGTCAAAAAGCTATACAGCCCATCAGGGGAAAGGCCACCACGGGTGGGGGAATGTATCAGAGCTTGTGGCTAGTAGGAACAGAAACTCACCTGACTCAGATGCTGGCCATAGCCCTTCAAGCTGTGAATAAGGGCAAGAAAGGTTCCAAATGTTACCAATGTAGAAAAAAAAGTGGGGGCATTTTAAAAAGGATTGGAGGACTAAAATGCCAGCCTCCTGGGCTGAGATATCTTGGCCCCATCTTTCTGTGCCTGCTGCCATAAGGGGCAACATTGGGCCAATCAATGTAAATCTAAATTTGACAAATATGGCAATTCATTACCACCACTGCAGGGAAGCTCCCAGCGGGGCCAGTCCCAGGCCTCACAAAAAAACAGGACACAACTGACCGGCCTTTGTGAGGCAGACAGAAAATCCACTGTCTGCTCCCTCTGAGCAGCTACTGCTGCGAGCCCAGGGTTGGACTTACCAAAACAGAACTAATTCTCAAGGAAGGTGATGAACCTAAAAGGGTCCCTATGAGAATTTGGGGTCCACTGCCACCAGGCACAGTAGGCATCATTTTGGGATTTTATAACCTTAACTTAAAAGGGGTCACAGTAGTACCTAGTGATTGATAGTGATTACCAGGGATAAATCCAGTTGCATATTTTCCCTGTGCAAATGAAGATCGCACAGCTGTGGTTACTACCATGCTGGGTCCCAAATGCTTTAGGAAAGGAGAGAAACCAAGGAGAGTTTGGCAGTACTGAAGAGCAAGGGGTTTATTGGAATCGCCTAGTAACCAGGGAAAGGCCCCTCCTCACTATAGAAATCCAAGGGGGAAAAGTTCACCAGATTGATGGATCTATCCTTAGGCATCTTGATTTGCCCTCCTCATGCCCCACAGTAAAACAAGATCAAAGGATAGTGGCAATAGGGGAAGTTTTCCAGACATTACAAAGTTCTCAGCCTGTTATGCTGTAAAGGGCCAGTTGGGCAAATTGGCTACATATAACCCCTAATCTTACAAATTCCAGTGAATTTGTGGAGACGAGATCTCCTTTTGAAGTAGGGGCTAACATTACAGACACCTTTTTAGAAATGACCACCGTTGTTATATCTCCCCTACCCTTTACTTGGTTAAGCTAAACCCCTATTTGGGTAGAACAGTGGCCTTTAAAGGGAGAAAATTACAACAGGCACATCTACTCATGAAAGAACAGTTAAAATTTAGGCACAAAGAACCTTCTAATAGCCCCTTGAATTCTCCTATTTTTGTAATTCCCCAAAATTATAAAAAGTGGAGGCTTTTACATGATTTAAGAGACATTAATTCTAATATTCAACCCATGAGGGCTCTCCAGCCTGGACATCCCTCCTCAGCCATGAACCCACAAGAATGGCCCATTATTATAATAGATTTAAAAGATTGTTCCTATACCATTCCTTTGGCTACCGAGATTGGGAGAAATTTGCATTCACTCTCCCCTCAATTAACAATGAGGAACCTGCTCAGAGATACCACCGGAAAGTCCTCCTACAGGGAATGCAAAATAGCCCAACTATGTGTCAGTATCATGTATATCAGACGCTTACGCCAACTGGGCAACAGTTCCCTTCTGGAAAAATTATCCGTTGTGTGGAGGACATTGTACTTGCAGCCCCTGATAGGAACCTGTTATATTGTTTGTACTCTTCAGTACAAAAAAAAACGGCCTTAAGAGGCCTTTTAATAGCCCCTGAAAAGGTACAGATGTGACAAAACCATGGAAATATCTGGGGTATATCTTAACTGAAAGAACCATCAGACCCCAAAATGTTATCTTTGATAATAGGGAAATAAACACTCTAAATGATTTTCAAAAATTTCTGGGGGATATAAATTGGATAAGACTGGTTTTAAGCATTCCCACAGCAAATTTACAAAACCTGTTTAGCATATTAAAAGGGAATCCAGCTTTGAATTCCCCAAGACAGCTCTCTGCTGAAGGAATAGGAGAACTCCGCCTGGTTGGGAATGCTCTCAATACACGATATTTAAATAGAATTTCTCCCCAGCATTCTCTTCAATTATTTTCTATTTCCCACGAGACATTCCCCTACAGGAGTTATAGGGAACTAATTCCTGAAATGAGGTTCACTGAATGGTCGTTTTGCTCCCATTCTCCCTCCAAAATATTATCGCCTTATCTACCTTTAATTTGCTCTTTAATCCTAGATGGGAGGCAGCAATGTGCTAAACTCACAGGACATGATCCTTAAGTCATTCGCCTCCCACTAAACAAGACTCAATTTGAGAAAGCAGTTTCCACTTCCATAGATTTACAAATTGTCCTAGCTGACTTCTTAGGGCAGGTAGAGCATTCTCTCTGTGCTAAGACATTTTTTTGTCACACACTAAGTTGCTTTATTACACGAAGAATGTACATGCCCTAGCTTGCTTGGCTCAGTGGATAGAGCGTCAGCCTGCGGACTGATGGGCCCCAGGTTCGATTCTGGCCAAAGGCACATGCCTGGGTTGCAGGCTAGATCCCCAGTACGAAGTGTATAGGAGGCAGCCGATCCATGATCCTCTCTTATTGTGGCTGTTTCAATCTCTCCCTCTCCCTTCCTCTCTGAAATCAATAAAAAATATATATTTTAAAGAACACATCAAGCCCTAGCCGGTTTGTCTCAGCGGATAGAGCATCAGCCTGCGGACTGAAGGGTCTCAGATTCCATTCTGGCCAAGAGGACATGCTCGGGTTGCAGGCTCAATCCCCAGTAGGGGGCGTGCAAGAGGCAGCCGATCCATGTTCCTCTCTCATTATGGATGTTTCAGTCTCTCTACCTCTCCCTTCCTCTCTAAAATCAATAAAGAAATACATTTTAAAAAAACATCAGGAATCAGTGTAGAGCAGTGTTTGACAACACTTGGGAATCACTGCTAAAGAGCAATACACTGTAGAACAGTATTTGACACCACTTGGGATTCACTTCTAAAAGGCTGGAAACTATATGAAAGTGTTTGAAAGCACTTTGAAATCACTGATCAACATCAGAAATTGTGGAGAACAGCATGTGGCAAAACTTGGGAATCACTGCTAAAGTGCAGTCAGTACACTGACAAAGGGTAGGAAACGGTGCAAAAGTGTTTGAAAACACTTGGAAGTCACTGGTAGCGTTCTAAGATGCCAGAGAGGAAAATGTCACCGAGGCCAAAATCTTACCTCCACCTTCTTAGGGTTTGTGGAGGAGGTGGCCCTGAAAAATTCACCTGACACACAGGGGGGGCGGGGGGGACATGAGGGCAACGTTTTCTTTCCCTCAAGTGTCTGATGTGACAAGGGGAGCGCTCCTAAGGAGACCGTGGAAGAGCCGCATCCACGCTTTTTCAGACTGGGTTGAAAGGAGAGGGGCGATTGTGGGCAAGCCACTTAGTAGGCCGGGAGGCGAAAGGAGAGATGAGGGAGGCCCGTTCCTACAGATTCCTCTGCCTCTCAGCTGGCTACCTGCCTAAAGTGCAAAAACGAGTCCCCGTGTGCGCTCGTCGTCTCTCCACCCACCCACCCCCCTTAATCTTTATGTCCAGTTGGAGTATTTTTTGCCATCTGGCCACTTTGGAATATTGTCTCTGGCTCGCCTGAGCGGCCGCGGTGGCGGCACAGTCACTTCAGGAAGGAAAGGAGAAGATCGGCTTGGTTCCAGGCACCGAATTGTGCCAGAGGCGGGCGGGTGGAGGGGAGGGGAGGGGGGCGGGGGACGGACGGACGGGAGTCATTCGCTGAGCGGGTCCCCAACGTATTTCTAAGACAGTGAGAGACTCTGGTAAGGGCATGCGGTAGGAGGAGAGCAGCTGGAGTTCTGTTTGTTGGCTGGGGGCTTGCAGGGGATGGGGAGGGCCTATGGGGAGGGCCTGGGGTCCGTTTCCTCCTTTGTTGATATCATTTCCTTTCTTACTTTCTTTCTTTCTTTCTCTTTTTTAAAACAAAGGTGAAGAACTCTTCGGGTGGAGGTATTTCTGCAAGAAAGTCTGGCAGGACAGGACATAGGGGCATGTGGGCCAGGCCAGTCCATTGACCAGAAAACACAAAGGATCTGTAGTGGCTCTGACTAGCGCCCTTCCTTTAAGAAACAGGAAGACAGGGGAGTTTCTCTCGGGGTCCCTCCCTCTCCCCTTCCCCTCCACCCCCCCCCCCCCCCACCACCACCACACACACACTCACACTCACACTCACACACTCACACTCACACTCACACACAGTGGCACCCGAGTAGCAAGAGGTTTCCAGAATGAACTGAATTCCAGGGCCTAGCCAGGCAGCCACCCCGCAGCAAGGAAAAGACCATATAAAAACGGCCGCCAGGTGGCGCGCGAACACCAGCAAGAACTTCAGTGGGTAGACTCCAGGGCCGTGGGCCAGGCCAGCGGGGCCCAAGAGGAAGCCCCGCTGCCCGCTGTGTGTGTGTTTGGGGGGAAGAGGGGGGCAGGGGGCAAGGGTGGCCGATCTCCTCCCTGTGCCCACCTCTCCAGTGGGACCGTGTCGGCCCGGGCCCCTGGCGGGCGGCGGGGCAGCGGGGTGGGGCTCCACCACCTGGGGTTTGCCCAGGAAGGCCCCGTGCATGCGCGTGCGCACACTCACGGCCTGGCAGCGGAAGGGGGACTGGAAAAGTTTTTTGTGGGGTGGGGCCTGACAGAGGACCAAGAGGACATAACCAGAACACTTTTTGGGGCCCGGGACCTTTAAAACTTCAATGGGTGGGGGGGTGGGGGGGTGAGGGGCCGGGTGTCACGACTCTGAAGACCTAAACGCAGCGAGTACTCACGGGGCAACAACGGAAGAATCATTTTCTCTGTTTCCTTTCAGTTATTATTTTTTTTTTCGGAATTGAATTTATTGGGGGACGCATCGGTGAATAAAATGAAATGAAATGCAATAAGATAAAATGAAAGGCCTGGCCTTGCAAACTCAGACACCTCAAGTGACACCCAGGATGTTCTGAATTAAAAAAAAAAAACTTGTTAAAGTAGAAAGCAGTGTATAGTGAGTGGGCAGTCAGGCCCTGTTGTGCCCAGATTACAAGATTCCCAAGAAACCACATCAGGGAGCCAATTCGATGTAAAAGCATAAGAATCTGTATTCAAGCTAGCTTGAGCTCTCCATCCACCAGACCCACTGACACATCGGCTAGCCAAGTGGCCAAGAGAGACCGAACCCCTCACAGAGACCGGTCATATAGGGGGGGGTTGGAGTAAGGGAGGAGAAAGGACTGTGCTTTGATTGGCCAGGCACAAGTCGATGTCCCGTTCCTGGGTGTGGCTAGCAGAGTCTTAGACTTCCGTGAAGAAGCTCCTTGCCCAACACGTGGCCAAGGTAAGATGGAGGACGTAGCCCTTACCCTGGGGGAAGGTGGAGGGCGTAGCCTTCGCCCTTTCATTCCCCCCTTTGTCTTGGAACTTCCGGCTCAGTCATGAGACGGACTGCACTTCCATTCCACCGTTGCTAGAGGCCCGTACTGGGCATATCTTAACTGGTGGAAGGGGAAGAAATCATTTTAGCTTTAACAACTTTTATTGAAATAGGATTTTTCTTCTTAAAATTCCTCCATGGCTATCAAAAAGCCAAATCAAGATTAATTTATCTACTGTCCTGATGTTTGCATAAACACAACAAGAATGGTGACTGACTACCTTTGCTGGAATCTCATGGTTGAATCTTAATGTGCCCCGTAGGGCCAGGAAGCCACGCCATCCAGCTGCCATCAGGCCCGCCTGCAGTATCTGCTGAGTTAGGTGAATCCCTCACCTGCAGCAACTCCACCTGAGCCCATGCTCCAGGCTTTAAGGCCCATCTCAGTAGCCCTCCTACCCGTTGCAGTCCAGAGTGTGTGGGGGTTCCGCAGGAACGTAGAGGCATCCCTACTGCTCCCCTTCTACTCTTACCAACCGCCAGTGATGGTAGGGCATGGGCCTGACCCTCCAGCGCCAGCCATCTTCAGGGCTTCCAAGCAGGATACCAGGCTTTCTTCGTGGCATTTTTACTGGCTTCAAGTCTTTAGAGCTTAGACAGGGCTCTTTAAAATATGATACTCCAGTCAAAGTTTTCCGTTAATAAAACCACTATTAGGAACCGGTCTTATTGAATCTATGCAAAGAAACGTATTGCCATGTTAGCATTGCCAAATTTCGGAGGAATTACATAAGAAGAAAGACATACTGATCTACTCTAAGATTTTCTGACTTTCCTTGCCAATTCCTTTTAATTGTTGGCATTACACTTTCTTTCTATGCATAACCATGCCTCAGACCTTCTACTTTTTTCAGACTACCCCTGACATGGGCATGGTCACAAAGGCCTGCAAGCAGTACACAGGCTGCCAACTGTTAGCTGTCTCTCAACAGAGACCAAAACCTGATGGGCACTGTTCCCTGCCCAGGTGGGCACCTGCCCTCTTGGCAGCTAGGCACCCTTTACTTTTTGGGGTTCACCCCACATAGTACCCTTCCAGGACAACCAACATACATTCAAACCTGCAAGAGAATTAAAGGTCAATATAACACATCAATACAATGAAGCATAATATAGGCATCATGGCCGCTTTAGGCAGCCACATCTTCTGCTACTAAACATGTGATACTAAAGTCTATTCTTGACCTTCCTATGAATTGTCCTTGTCTTTTTGGAGCCATGTCCATGAAGACGCAGGCATTATCTAAGTCTATTCAATGTTACCAGCATCAGGCAGGTCGAGCACGCCGTAGCTTGAGCAGGTTGCATTGTTCTCGATCGATGACGAAGTTTTTCCAGATCTCGGATGGGTCTGCTGACCAGACGTGGATGTGATGGACCCAGGTCGCGACGCCGTCTATCTTGAGAGCGGTGGGGGTCGCCAGCACCTCGGAGTTGGGTGTAGGGACCTTTCCATCGAGGCTCCAGGTGGTGCCTTTTGATAGTAGACCCAATCTCCTGGTCTGCGCTGATGAGGAGTTGGGGTTGGGCCAGTCTCCTGGGTGGGGCTGAGGCGCAGCCAAATGTCCTCGTGCGCCCTCTGGAGCCCTCTCAAGAAAAGAGACAATTCTTGCAGCAAGAAAGTCAGGAATGATAGGGGGTGGGGCCTGCCAAACATGATAGGAGAGCCACCCATTCCCCGCCTGTCTTTACAGATTCCAAGGCCCATTGTCTTTACCTTGAGGAACTGTGAGCTCTATCCTCAAATGTACAAATACCTTTTAAGTTTACTCCAGAATTCCAAAATCCCAACCCAGCACAGAATATCACATAGCAAATCCCAGCAAACAAACAGATAGAGATGTTTACTAGTTAGGCAGGCCGATTCCACCTCTGGCAGAGAGCAAGCGCCCTTGGAGAAAGATCCCAGCGGCCGCTCAGGGTGCTTTGCTATCGGTCAGAGCACTCAGCCTTAAGAAGTCAAGCGTCTGCCTTTCTTTTTTTTTTTTTCTCAGACTTTCATATGTATATGAACAATTATATCCAAGTAGATATACAAATATTAAATATTTATATTTACATTCTTTCAGTGAACAAGTCCTTGACCTATGTCTTACCCAGATAGAAACGGCATTTATCACAAATAAATAAACAAACAAATTCAAAACCAAAACCCAAGAAAACCAAGGCCAGAAGTACCCTCTGACGTTTCAGGGGTACCAAGGGAGGAGAAGTTAGGCCACGTCCAGTCCTTCTCACAATCCACCAGTGACCAGTCCCAGCTCATTGGTCTATCATTTATTCATACCAAAGTCATGCCTTCCAGTTAGAACTCTTGGCCTTAATTTCTAGGTGTCATGTAAATAATGAACATTTCTCAGATTAGTAATATATTCAAAATTTTTAAGAGACATAGAAATTTCACTAGTTATATATATTTAAGCAATAAGGACAGATCAATTTACAGAAACCAGTTTCTACCTGAAATAATTGTACTTTAGAAATTGGATTACTGCTATCAGTTTCTTTTAAAGACTTGGCTATAACCTTTAATTGTCTTTAGTTTAAGGAAAGCAGGGTTTTCTAGATTTAAGAGATTAGTTTAAAAATAAATCCGCGAAGCAAGCACGCTTGCAGCCCCATAAAACTCGGCCAACGTGGCGGCTGCTAAGTCACGCAGCTCAGCATTGTGGCTGTCTAAACTGTTCTCTGATAGAAAAGGTGATTTAAATCCCTAAAAGATATCAATGAGTACAAAAACAAGTTATACTAGTAGAAAGCTGATTTCAAAGGAGCCACCCCTTGGCCGCTTGACCTTTTCTGGGAAGGTTGGTCAGCAAAAGGTGTAGCCATTGAAATGCAAATTAACATTTCTAAAGATGACTGCTGGTGGAACCGGACCACCTGCATGCTAGGGGAAGGGCGTGTCTACCCTGCCCTCTACCAAAAAAGGGTGTAGCTTCAGACTTCCCAACAGTGAGAGAAAAAAAGACCTTAAACTTTTAGCTGGCAAGTTAAACATTCAGTCTCATGAGGCAAATTAGAGTAAACTGCTTGCTTCTTTTTTTTTTTACTTCCAATGGGCTCTGGAAAACCACATTTGAGCCCTGCAAACAATAAGGACAGATCAATTTACAGAAACCAGTAAAAGGCCTTCCTGGTCTTTTCAGATGTAAATTGACCACATTCTTTAGGACCATCTTTTTAAGGTCAAAACAGTCTCGGGTTTTTATTCTGTACACAGCAAAAAGGTTCAGCTCAAAACTAAGCCCACTCGTTTTTAAACTGGCCCTTCCCCTTTACACGTGCACAGAAATCCCGGATGCATTTTAAAACTTTTATATTCCTAGCTGGGGCGATCTCCATGGGAAGAGGCCAGCTCGCATCCAGAGCTGCCGCCGCCCCCGGCCTCTCGGGTGTCCGGCCCTCAGGCTCCGCGGGGGACCTTCCCCCGACCCGATGCCGACTGGGGCCTCGCTGCTCCCGCCTCGCGTGAGCGACGCGCCGGCCCCGCCCCCCCGCGCTCCATCTGGCTCCACTCACTCGCCACAAGCCCGGGGCCAACGCCGGCCAATGCAGGCCGCCGCCGCCGCCAGGCTCCGCGAACGAGCTTGTCCGCGCCCGGCCCGAGCCCCCAGAGCCGCCCCCCGAAGGCGCGCCGCCACCCATGGCGCCGAGCGCAGGCCCAAGCTGCGGGGCTCGGGCTGCCTGGGCTGCCGCCGCCTCTCCCGTCTCATCCCCGGGGCAAGACCCCGCGCAGGACTCGGCCTCGGCGCGAGCCACAACCCCGGCAGGACCGGGGCAGGGAAGGGGACCCCATCGCTGCGACGGGCCCCGCGACCCCAACCCTTTCGACCGTTGGCCGCGTGCAGCGCGAGGAAGCTCCCGAATGGGAAAAACAGTGGCCTCGGGGTCTCTCCCAGCACCCACCACCGACCGGGCCGGAGGCCGAGCCCCCAGGGCTGCTGCCGCAGCCGAGCCGCCTTCAGCCTCCGCATCCAGGCTCATCTTTCCTTTCCTGCGGCCCTAGGCACAGTGATCCCCTGCCTTTAAACTCACATACTTTCACCAGACATTCATTCAGAGTTTAAACAATCCATCCAATTCCTAACAACTTCCCAATTTCTGAGGGAGCTCTAAAGCCTCCCGCAATCTCCTTGAACTGATCAATCACAATACCCAAAGGAGCAGTCTGAGTCCGTCCCGTCCCATAACATCCGTCCACTAAGTCCACAGAAAACAAAAACACAGACAGACAAACAGGGCCCCAAAGAACAGCCTTCCACTTCCATGGAAGAGACAGACGATGGCTTACGCCAAACCGGCAGGAACTGCCCACCTCGTCTCAGATTGGGGTTTCTACAGACATCCCGACTTTTCGGAAGCAAAATTACACCCCTACAGATACAGATGGAGGATCGAGGCGTCCCTCGACTCCTCCCGCCCTTTGACCCCCATGTGCATCCACGGTCAATGTGGGCGAATACAGATTTCAGAAGTGAGCTCACACAGAACAGATAAAGCACACAGATCAGACAAACATAATACACAGACACTTACCGCGGCCATGCAGATTCTACGAATTGGGGGAGTCCCTACATGGTCTTGGGAACCCCGGGCGAGCCCCCAAATGTTGTGCCCAGATTACAAGATTCCCAAGAAACCACATCAGGGAGCCAATTCGATGTAAAAGCATAAGAATCTGTATTCAAGCTAGCTTGAGCTCTCCATCCACCAGACCCACTGACACATCGGCTAGCCAAGTGGCCAAGAGAGACCGAACCCCTCACAGAGACCGGTTATATAGGGGGCGGTTGGAGTAAGGGAGGAGAAAGGACTGTGCTTTGATTGGCCAGGCACAAGTCGATGTCCCGTTCCTGGGTGTGGCTAGCAGAGTCTTAGACTTCCGTGAAGAAGCTCCTTGCCCAACACGTGGCCAAGGTAAGATGGAGGACGTAGCCCTTACCCTGGGGGAAGGTGGAGGGCGTAGCCTTCGCCCTTTCAGCCCTAGGCTGAAAGAGATCACCTTTGAACTTCCTGGCATCTGAGCCTATTGTCTTTCTAAGCCTCTAGGTCCTAGAGTCTAGGATCACATGTCTTTGGAGTAGTGAATGTCCCGGTAACTAGTCACTATCCTTTTTCCCAGTGCCCTCAGGGCACAGCCCAGGGTCCCAGGGTAGAGACCACAAATTCCCTCATTGCTACTGTTGTATATTTTTTTAAAAAGCTAGGGACGAATGAATAAACAAGTGGAAAAACAATTCTCTCTCTCTCTCTCTCTCTCTCTCTCTCTCCCCTCTCCCTGCCCCCTCCCTCTCCCTTTCACTCTCTGTTTAAATAACAAAACAAAAAAACGGCCCTAGCCAGTTTGGCTCAGTGGATAGAGCATCAGCCTGTGGACTGTGAAGCGTCCTGGATTCGGTTCCAGTTAAGGGCACATGCCTGGGTTGCGGGCTAGATCCCCAGTGTGGGGTGTGCAGGAGGAAGCTTTCTGGTGATTCTCTCTCTCTCTCATCGTGGATGTTCTAGTGCTCTCTCCATCTCCCTTCCTCTCTGAAATCAATAAAGATATATTTTTTAAAAAAACAACCACAAATGTATTATTTCACCTTTACGTAGTAAAAAGTGTCCTTGTACGATGTTTTGTATTTCCTGTTATTTAAACAGTGAACTTAAAAGGGGGGGGGAGATGGGGAGGAGGATAAAAGGGAAGGGTTGACCTTAGCCGTTTCAAAATGGTGGTTGCCAAGTCACTGGAGCTAAAATGGCGACTGCCTAAACTCCTTTTTTATTGATTTCAGAGAGGAAGGGAGAGGGAGAGAGAGCTAGAAACATCCACCATGATGAGAGAGAATAATGGCTCGGCTGTCTCTTGCATGCCCCCTTCTGGGGATCGAGCCCACAACCTGGACCCTTCGGTCCGCCGCCGGGAAGCAGATTCTCAACATATTGGGATAACACTCCGTAGAATGGAGGGTGTGTGTGTGTGTGTGCACGCATGTGTGTTTTAACCTTGTTGTATACATGACAAGCAAAAGAGGAGATGTAAGTGGGTTACATGAACTCCGTTGATGATAGATGAGGGAGGCGAGAGAAAGTAAACTGGGGTGGGGAGGGGAGGGAAACCTCAGGGGTTGGATAAAAATTAAAGTAAAATGACAGACACATACTTCTTCATACTTCTCTTACTTAGGTTGGCGTAGGATAGTTAATGGCCAGCAATGTACTCAATAACAATGAGGGGATTTAAAAAGGAAAATTACACCCTAGCTGGTTTGGCTCAGCGGAGATAGAGTGTCGGCCTGCATACTAAAGGGTCCCAGGTTCAATTCGGGCCAAAGGCACCTGCCCAGGTTGTGGGCTGGATCCCCAGAGCCCCCACACCCCTCAGTAGGGGGTGTGCAGGAGGCAGTTGATCCATGATTCTCTGTCATCATTGATCTCTATCTCTCTCTCTCTCTCTCTCAGCCTGTGGACCACGAAGACTCCGGGTTTGATTCTGGTCAAGGGCACATGCCTGGGTTGCGGGCTAGATCCCCAGTGTGGGGTGTGCAGGAGGCAGTTGACCACTGATCCTCTCTCATCGTGGATGTACTATCGCTCTCTCCCTCTCCCTTCCTCTCCAAAATCAATAATGATATATTTTAAAACACACACACACACACACACACACACCAACTGACAGAAAGATATTAGCTTGGGGGCATGTGCACCCAACTTGTGACTTCACAGCCCAGGGGGGGCTGATTGGTCGAGCAGCTGATTTGCCTCCTCCCACCACGCTCTGGCGCTATAAAAGAAAGCAGGGTCCTGGGTGCGGAGCTTCTCAGCCCTAGGCTTGTTGTCTTGGTCACCGTCGCCGACCTCCTTCTCCAAGGGAGCTTTCAGGGGAGACGTCTCGCCAAGACGCGGTCCCGGGACATAGAAGCCACTGAAGCACCTGGCTAGAACCTGGCTAGGCTGCTGATCAACTGACCGCTGTCTGTGTGTCATTTCTTCTTCGCCGACTCTGGCCTTCTCGCGGGGCCCGGGTCACTCCAAACCACGGAGAGAGCCCCCGGGAGGTGCGGCCACACTACGGACCCCGGACCCCACTGGGTCACTCAGACTTGTAACGTGTGGCCTCACCGCCGCGGACTGCACCACCTGCTGGCCCTGAGCTTGAGCGAGGGGGACCCGGACCGGGTGACGCGGTGCCCGTTGGCGGAGCCCCGGGCCGCCCTCCTGCACATGAAGTGAGTCCGTGGTCGGGGACTGGATTGCGGTTCTCACGCCCCTGCTGTGGGGAGGGGGTGTTCAACCCAAGGCCTTCGGTCCTTTGGTGACTCGCGAGTGTTCTGTGTATGCCCATATTCTGCTCTTCAGTTCATAAGTATACGTATACTGAGCGTGTCCACGTCTCCTCGCCCAACCCGAGGAGTCCTTTGGCACCATGTCCTGTGTGCATTATAAATTCGCTTCCACACTCAACTATGCCATCGTCACCTTTGCTGGGCGGCACATCTCCCTCCGCGACCTAAAGACGCAGATTATGGGGAGAGAGAAGCTGAAAGCTGCCAAGTGCGACCTGCAGATCAGCAAGCGCAGACCGAGGAAGAATACACTGACGATAATGCTCTGATTCCTAAGAATACGTCTGTCATTGTTAGAAGAATTCCTATTGGAGGTGTGAAATCTACAAGCCAGACGGACGTTATACGTCGAACTGAACCAGTGATGGGAACTTCAAAAGTCACTGACGACTCTTCTGCACCTATGTCTCTGGCCCAGCTTACAAAGGCTGCCAATCTGGCTGAAGCCAATGCTTCTGAAGAAGATAAAATTAAAGCCATGATGTGGCAGTCTGGCCGTGCATACGACCCCATCAATTACATGAAGAAGCCTCTAGGTCCACCACCTCCATCTTACACCTGTTTCTGCTGTGGTAGACCTGGCCATTATATTAAGAATTGCCCAACAAATGGGGTCAAAAACGTCGAATCTCGTCCTAGGATTAAAAAGAGCACGGGAATCCCCAGAAGTTTCATGATGGAAGTGACAGATCCTACCATGAAAGGTGCAAAGCTCACCAGCACCGGGACATACGCAATACCGACTATAGAGGCAGAGGCATATGCAATTGGGAAGAAAGAAAAGCCACCTTTCTTCCCAGAGGAGCCCTCTTCGTCTTCTGTAAAGGACGACCCTATCCCAGACGAGTTGCTCTGTCCCATCTGCAAAGACATCGTGACTGATGCCGCTATCATTCCCTGCTGTGCGAACAGCTACTGTGATGAGTGTATAAGAACAGCGCTCTTGGAATCAGAGGACCATACATGCCCAACGTGTCATCAACATGATGTCTCTCCCGATGCTTTAGTTGCCAATAAAGCCTTGCGACAGGCTGTTAATAACTTCAAAAATGGAACTGGTGGTTATACAAGAGGACTACGGAAACCCTTACCCCCACCACCGCCACCGACACCGCCTCGGAGACCACTCCTTCAGCGGAATCTACAGCCTCTGATGAGATCTCCAATATCAAGACAGCAAGATCCTCCGATGATTCCAGTGGCGTCGTCATCAGGCCACCCGGCTCCCTCTATACCTTAGTTCAATTCTAATCAGACTTCCTTAGCCCCTGCTGCTCCTGGAAATCCACCTACCCCAGTGCCTGTACCCGATGTAACTGCAACGGTCTCCAAATCATTCCACTCGGAAAAATCAGATGGGCCTTTCCGGGATTCCGATCGTAAAATATTGCCGGCCGCAGCCCTCGCCTTCGAACATTCAAAGGGAACCTCTTCAATAGCAATGACTGCCCTTGTGGAGGAGAAAGGTTACCAGGTGCCTGTGCTCGGAAACTCATCTTTGCTTGGACAGTCACCACCTGCTGGATATAGCGTCCCTCCCCCTGGGTTCCCTGCAGCGCCAGCCAATTTATCCACACCTTGGGGATCATCAGGAGGGCAGACTGTCACTTCCATCATGAATACCATCCCAACAACACAAGCACCACTTCTGTCCAGGGAAGAATTCTACAGAGAGCAGCGATGGCTACAAGAAGAGTCTCGATATCCCTACAGTGGTTCCGCATACTCCAGAAGTCCTTCTGCCAACTTATCGACACCTTGGGGATCATCAGGAGTGCAGACTGCTCACTCAAATACCATCCCAACAGCACAAGCACCACTTCTGTCCAGGGAAGAATTCTATAGAGAGCAGCGACGGCTACAAGAAGAGTCTTAGTCTAAATATCCCTATAGTGGTTCCTCATACTCCAGAAGTCCTTCTGCTTACGCTAAATCAAGATGTGGTTCAGGGCGCTCACGTTCTCATTCTTGGTCACTTAGCCACTCACACTCATTCCTATTCGCGATCACTGCCATGCCCCAGAAGAGGCAGAGGCAAGAGTCGAAATTACCGCCCAAGGTCTAGGTCTAGATCTCATGGATATCGTCGTCGATCTAGGTCAAGGTCACCACTATATAGGTGACATCCTTCTCGATCAAGGTCCCCTCAAGCATTTAGGGGACAGTCTCCAAATAAATGCACTGTACCAGAAGGGGAAACAGAACATGAATATTTTAAGAGATACAGAGACGTCCCACCACCCTATGACAGAAAAGCTTATGATGGGAGGAGTGTTGACTTTAGAGACCCATTTGTAAGAGAGCATTACCGAGAATGGGAGAGGAAATACAGGGAGTGGTACGAAAATCGCTACAAAGGTTATGCTGCTGGAGCACAGCCTCAACCATCAGCAAATGGAGAGAACTTTTCTCCAGAGAGCTTTCTACCGCTTCATATCAGGAATTCTCCCCTTACAAGGGGCCGCAGAGAAGATGATTAGGGTGGGAGAAGTCGTAGAAGTAGAAGCATAGGTGGTAGCAACCATCCAGAAAAGCTTTCAACAAGAGACAGCCACGATCGGAAGGACAGTACAAAGTCAAAAGAGAAGGAGAGGGACAGTGCTGCAGGAGATGGTCCAGGATGTAAACATAAGGAACTTCGAAGGCGGAAGAAAGTGAAGGCTTTCTAAGCCCAGAGTTGTTGGAACCTTCTAGAAAATCAAGAGAACCTACAAGTCCAGTGATGAGATAAATGCACTGTACCAGAAGGGGAAACAGAATGTGAATATTTTAAGAGATACAGAGACTTTCCACCACCCTATGACAGAAAAGCTTATGATGGGAGGAGTGTGGACTTCAGAGACCCATTTGTAAAAGAGCATAACGCCTGTTGGGGTTTAAACTCAGCAAGTGCAGGGGTTCCCAAAGGTGTGCATGGAGTCAGTGAAGAAGAAATGACACGGAGACAGCCTTCAGTTTATCAACAGCCTAGCCAGGTTCTAGCCAAGTGCTTCAGCGACCTCTAAACCCAGGACAGGTTCTTTGCGAGATCTCTCCCCTGAAAGCCCCCTTGGAGAACGAAGAAGACGATGACGACTACGATGATGACGAAGCTCCAAGGGCTGAGAAGCTCTGCAAATGAAGGCCCTGGGCCTCTCACCTTGCTCCCTTTTATAGCCCCAGAGCGTGGTGGGAGGAGCCATTGACCCACCAATCAGCCGGCCCCAGGACTGAAGCATCGTCACCCCTTGGGGGTCAAGTTTAGGGTGGGGGCGCTCATGCCCCAGGCTAGGCTCCCGCACGGAACGCCCTTCAGGTGGCATTCACCAAAAGCATCTCAAGGAAAGGTTCTCCTGAACGTGGCTGCAATGCCTGGTGTGCTTCACCATCACCTCTTGTGCAGGCTTCTCGGACCCAGGACCCTTGAAGAGTGTTGGGGGTGTGGGTATTTTATTTTATGTTATTTTATTATTTCTTTGCTCATTTCTCTTCATTCATTGCAATTGATTCTATTTCTCAGCAATGAATGGTTACAAACATCGGTACCATTTGTATTTTTTTATCAGTAGAATTTCTGGATTTTTAAGGACTATTTCAGTGCTTATCGTTGCCTGTCATATATCTGTCTGTCCTTTCCATCCGTGGCAAACAAAAACATACAAACTATTGAAGTATGAAACCAAAATGTTCATGTCTTTTAAATGCCTGTGTATACTCACATGAGGGCCAAATTGTCTATGTCCAAGTAGGTAAACAGTCTATCAACACCATTTTAACGTATTATAGCTTGTGTCACAGAGAAATAACTTTAGAATGTGTTCAGTGTGTAAATTGTTCACATTTAGCAAATATATTCTACGTATGGACATATTCACTTATATTAAAGAAAAAAATAACATAATTTAAACATCTTGATTTAAGAATTGGATCTCATGGTTCTGTTAAATTCCAACATCGTAATTGCCAAATGCATTATCAAAAGAGTTTTAAAATTTTTTTCTTTCTTTTTCAATTTTTTTATAAAGCTGCTTCCAAAAATTTCAGGATTTTTGGACAAAAGAAAATACAATGTAGTCTTGTTTATAAATTCTGATGCTTAGACTCTATGGGTAACACGCGCGTGCGCACGCATACACACACACACACACTGCAATAGAGAGACTCCTATAGAAAAGCTTCTGTTTTCTTCAGTAGTTCCAAACGGTGTTATGTAATCTGTCACTGGAAACAGTGGTTCCACCACAGGATTGGCAGTAGATTCTGTTTAAAATTTGGCTCAATAACATCCGTCAAAGGCTTTCAAACATGGTTTCTGGCAGCACGCATGGAGTCCGTGGTGTGAACGGGTACTGCCATTGGGTACAGGGCCTGTATGAAAAATCGTTTGCTCTGTGTGTGGGTTGCATGTGTGTGCGCACACTTTAAGAAGGTAATGGGATGAAATCGTTTATTCAGAACATAAACACAATTTCCTTATCACATCCCAACTGTGTAAATAATAGAAATCAAATATTTAGAATTTAAATGGATTCCGAATTTCTCTGAGAGGCAATTTTTTTTCCTTTTATCATTCTTTACAGAGGCCAGAGCTTCAGTTATACCTCTTGTGGACAGAGGCAAAGATTTCAGTCGGAGAGAGAAGGAGAGCGAATAGACCTGCTGCTGGCGGGGCTGGAGAAGGTGAAAGGCTCCTTGTCCTTCTCTTTGCTCACATGCTTGTGCTTGTGCTTGTGCTTATGTCTGTGCTACTTCTTCTTGTGCTCGTTGTGGTGGTGGTGATGGTGGACACTGTCTTTGGAGGATGTCAGTTCCTTAGAAAATACCGAGAGTGGGGCTGTTGCAACCGGATGCATACTCATCTCCAAAGGTGACTGCTCTTTACCTGATCCCTTCCATGCAAGTTCCATCCCCCACTGGGGCTTTGTGACAGGTGTGCAATCACCCCCTGGTGAATGCTGGAGCATTAAAGCCCGAGAGCTAGCTGGCTGACATTTAGAAAGCCCTGGAGTAGACGGCCTTTCAAGCATGTTCAAATGCTGAGAAATGAACGCCTGGCTGCCATGAACAGTATCCATATCAATCTCCTCTTCGTCTTGAGAACTTGAAAATCTAATTTTCAGTTTAACTTTACTGCTATCCTCATTCTTCTCCAGTATTTGACCAGGTTCTAGTGGGGACCCCAGTTTTGTATCAGACTTCCTCTTCACTCCCTGCTGATGAGCTGATATATTACATGATGCTTCCTTGGCAAGATGATCAACTTCAGGGTTCTGAAATCCAGCTAGCTGTGCGTGGCCACTTGGATTCATTGCAGTTTCTTGGTTGCCTGTGATGACCTCTGGAATTATGGTTGGATTCAAGGGAGCTTTTTTCTCTTTTAGATTAAGAGCCAACACAAGCTCTGGCAAGGGTAAGCAGGAAGGTCTACTGAGGCCAAAAAGTGTGAAGTACAAGTCCACAGCGCCACCCCGTAGCCTCCAGTCATGTGAAGTACCCGAATTCATAAGTTTCCAAAGTTGATCCACCAGGGCTTCATTGCATAAGGGAGACTCCATGTTCTT
Source organism: Myotis yumanensis (assembly GCF_028538775.1). Lineage (NCBI taxonomy): Eukaryota > Metazoa > Chordata > Mammalia > Chiroptera > Vespertilionidae > Myotis > Myotis yumanensis. Next base: position 746,618 of record NW_027223782.1, read on the forward strand.
AGTAAATGGTGGGTTCTTAGTCAGCATGTGTAAAATCCTATGTCTTACATAGGGTAGAGGGTCATTCTGAATCATATTAAGGAGGCACTGCAGTTCTTCATAACTCCTGTCCACTTTAGTATAATCAACAACTGCTTCCAGAGCTGCTATCCTAATGACCACAAAGTGGCCATATTCTGCATAGGATTTAAAAAGAGTTGGATCGCTCGGAACATGACCATTCTTCTGAAGCACTCGTTTGGCTCTCAAACAACTCACAGTGATCTTGTGTCTATAACTTGGAAGAAGTTTTTCCATATTCAAAAACCTGGGAGCTGAAACCTAAATGAGGCAGTACTCATGGATCCGATCGTCTCATCTTTTCTCTTTCTCTCTCTCTCTCTCTCTCTCTCTCTCTCTCTCTCTCTCTCTTTCTCTCGTTGAAATTATTAGGGAGGCACCGGTTCATAAACCATACAGGTTTTAAAATAAAATAAAAAATGAATAAATCAGATATGAATAAATAGGAATCTTTGTATGGAACTAAACAAAAAAAACAACAACAAAAACATTCAGGTTATTCAAGTGGACAACTCAAGAAAATATCATCTGAATACATACATACATACATACATACCACATCCAGTTTTCAAGTGGGAAGCGTCATCAGAATGCTAGGGCAAAAATATCTATTTTTTAAAAGGCTACCGAAGAATGAATATACAACTGGAACAACAACTCTCTCTTTCTCTCTCTCTCTCTCTCTCTGTCTCCATCTCTGTCTCTATCTCTCCCTCCTTCCCTTCCACACCCTCTTTAATAAACAAAATAAACAAACAAACAAAACTAGCCCTAGCTAGTTTGGCTCCGTGGATAGTGCATCAGCATGCGGACTGAAGGATCCCAGGTTTGATTCCGGTCAAGGGCACATGCCTGGTTTGTGGGCTTGATCCCCAGTACGGGGTGATGGGGTGTGCAAGAGGCAGCCGATCAATCCAAGATTCTCTCTCATCACTGATGTTTCTCTCTCTCTCTCTCTCTCTCTCTCTCTCTCTCTCTCTCCCACTCCCTCCCTGCCTCCCTCTGCCTCCCTTCCTCTCTGAAATCAATGAAAATATATTTTTTAAAAGATCAGGAATCAGTGTAGAACGGTGTGTGAAAACACTTGGCATTCACTTCTAAATGGCAGGAAACAGAGTGATAGTGTTTGAAAACACTTGGGAATCACTGCTATATAAAGCAGCACACTGTAGAACAGTATTTGACACCACTTGGAATTCACGTCTAAATGGCTGGAAACTATCTAAAATTGGTTTAAGTGCATCAAAATCACTGATCTAGATCAGGAAGCAGTGTAGGACAGTGTTGGGCAACACTTGGGAATCACTTCTAAAGTGCAGGACACTGTACAACAGTTTTGGAAACCACTTGAAATTCACTTCCAAATGGCAGGAAATGGTGCAAAAGTGTTTGAAAACACTTGGAAGTCACTGGTAACGTTCTAAGATGCCAGAGAGGAAAATGTCACCGAAGCCAAAATCTTACCTCCACCTTCTTAGGGTTTGTGGAGGAGGCAGCCCTGAAAAATTCACCTGACACACAGGGGAGAGAGAGAGAGAGAGAGAGAGAGAGAGAGAGAGAGAGAGAGAGAGATATGAGGGCACCGTTTTCTTTTTTGTTTTCCTAAAGTGTCTGCTGTGACACAGGGAGAGCTCCTAAGGAGACCGTGGAAGAGCCGGAGAGGTGGCAAAACATCCATGCTTTCTCATACTGGGTGGAAAGGAGAGGGGCGATTGTGGGCAAGCCAATAAGTAGGTGGGGAGGAGAAAGGAGAGATGAGGGAGGCCCGTTCCTACAGATTCCTCTGCCTCTCAGCTGGCTTCCTGCCTGAAGTGCAAAAACGAGTCCCCGTGTGCGCTCATCGTCTCTCCCCCCACCCCCAACCCCTCGATCTTTATGTCCAGTTGGAGTCTTTTTTGCCATCTGGCCACTTTGGAATATTGTCTCTGGCTCGCCTGAGCAGCTGCAGTGGCAGCATAGTCACTTAAGGAAGGAAAGGAGAAGATCGGGTTGGTTCCAGGCACCGAATTGTGCCAGAGGTGGGGGGGGGGGTGGGGGGACAGGAGTCAGTCGCTGAGCGGCCCCCAACGTATTTCTAAGACAGTGAGAGACTCTGGTAAGGGCATGCGGTAGGAGGAGAGCAGCTGGAGTTCTGTTTGTTGGCTGGGGGCTTGCAGGGGATGGGGAGGGCCTGGGGTCTGTTTGCTCCTTTGTTGATGTCATTTTCTTTCTTACTTTCTTTTTTTAAACAAAGGTGAAGAACTCTTCGGGTGGAGGTATTTCTGCAAGAAAGCGTGGCAGGACAGGACATGGGGGTATGCGGGCCAGGCCAGTCCATTGACCAGAAAACGCAAAGGATCTGTAGTGGCTCTGACTAGCGCCCTTCCTTTAAGAAACAGGAAGACAGGGGAGTTTCTCCCGGGATTCCTCCCTCTCCCCTTCCCCTCCACCCCCCCCCCCCTCACACACACACACACACTCACACTCACACACAGTGGCACCCCAGTAGCAAAAGGTTTCCAGAATGAACTGAATTCCAGGGCCCAGCCAGACAGCCACCCAGCAGAAAGGGAAAGACCATATAAAAACGGCTGCCAGGTGGCGCGCAAACACCAGCGAGAACGTCAGTGGGGCAGCTCCGGGGCCATGGGCCAGGCCTAGCCCAGGGCAGGAGCCCCACTGCCTGCTGTGTGTGTGTTTGGGGGGAGGAGGGGGGCAGGGGGCAAGGGTGACCGATCTCCTCCCCGCACCCACCTCTCCAGTGGGACCCGTGGCGGGTGGTGGGGCGGGGGAGGGGGGGCGTCCCCCACCTAGGGTTTGCCCAGGAAGGCCCCGTGCACGCACACACATAGCCTGGCAGCGGAGCGGGGACTGGAAAAGTTTTTTTGGGGGTGGGGCCTAACAGATGACCCAGAGGACGTACCCAGAACACTTGTTGCGGGCCCGGGACCCTTAAAACCTCAACCCGGGGAGGGGAGGGGAGGGGGCCGGGACGGGGTAGGGAGGGGACCTCTGAAGACCTAAAGGCGGCCAGTATTCACGGGGCAACAACGGAGGAATCATTTTCTCTGTTTCCTTTCAGTTATTATTTTTTTCGGAATTGAATTTATTGGGGGACACATCGGTGAATTAAATGAAATGGAATGCAATAGGATAAAATGAAAGGTGTAAATACATAAAAAGCTTTGCATTGTGGATGAAAAGGGGACACATGCTAACCTGACCCACTCGGGGGAGACCTGGCCTTGCAAACTCAGACACCTCAAGTGACCACCCAGGATGTTCTGAATTAAAAAAAAAAAACTTTTTAAAGTGGAAAGCAGTGTATAGTGAGTGGCAGTCATGCCCTAGGCCCGGTATCTCCCCTGAGAGAGATCACCTTTGAACTTACTGGCATCTGAGCCTATTGTCTTTCTATGCCTCTAGGTCCTAGAGTCTAGAATCACATGTCTTTGGAGTAGTGAATGCCCTGGTAACTAGTCACTTTCCTTTTTCCCGTGCCCTCAGGGCACAGCCCAGGGTCCCAGGGTAGAGACCACAAATTCCCTCATTGCTACTGCTGTATATTTTTTTAAAAGCTAGGGACAAATGAATACACAAGTGGAAAAACAATTCTCTCTCTCTCTCTCTCTCTCTCTCTCTCTCTCTCCCTGCCCCCTCCCTCTCCCTTTCACTCTCTCTTTAAACAACAACAAAACATCCCTAGCCGGTTTGGCTCAGTGGATAGAGCATCAGCCTGTGGACCGCGAAGTGTCCCGGGTTCGATTCCAGTCAAGGGCACATGCCTGGGTTGCTGGCTCGATCCCCAGTGTGGGGTGTGCAGGAGGAAGCTGACCGGTGATTCTCTCTCTCTCTCATTGTTGATGTTCTAGTGCTCTCTCCATCTCCCTTCCTCTCTGAAATCAATAAAGATATATTTTTTAAAAAAACAACCACAAATGTATTATTTCACCTTTACGTAGTAAAAAGTGTCCTTGTACGATGTTTTCTATTTCCTGTTATTTAAACAGTGAACTTAAAAGGGGGGATGGGAGAGATGGGGAGGAGGATAAAAGGGAGGGGTTGACCTTAGCCGTTTCAAAATGGTGGTTGCCAAGTCACTGGAGCTAAAATGGCGACTGCCTAAACTCCTTTTTTATTGATTTCAGAGAGGAAGGGAGAGGGAGAGAGAGCTAGAAACATCCACGATGAGAGAGAATCATGGATCGGCTGTCTCTTGCATGCCCCCTACTGGGAATCGAGCCCACAACCCGGACCCCTCTGTCCGCCGCCAGGAAGCAGATTCTCAACATATTGGGATAACGCTCCGTAGAATGGAGGGTGTGTGTGTGTGTGAGTGTGTGTTTTAACCTTGTTGTATACATGACAAGCAAAAAAGGAGATGTAAGTGGGTTACATGAACTCCGTTGGTGATAGATGAGGGAGGCGAGAGAAAGCAAAGCGGGAGGGGGGGGAGGGAAACTTCTGGGATTGGATAAAAATTAAAGTAAAATGATAGACACATACTTCTTCATACTTCTCTTACTTAGGTTGGAGTAGGATAGTTAATGGCCAGCAATGTACTCAATAAAAATGAGGGGATTTAAAAAGGAAAATTACACCCTGGCTGGTTTGGCTCAGTGGAGATAGAGTGTCGTCCTGTGTACAAAAGGGTCCCAGATTCGATTCGGGCCAAGGAGACATGCCCGGGTTTCGGGCTGGATCCCCAGAGCCCCTCCACCCCCCAGTAGGGGGTGTTCAGGAGACAGTTGATCCATGATTCTCTGTCATCATTGATCTCTCTCTCTTCCTCTTTGAAATCAATAAAAGCACACACACACACACACACACACACACACAGCTCTGACCAGTTTGGCTCAGTGGATAGAGCGTCAGCCTGTGGACTCAAGGGTCCCGGGTTTGATTCCAGTCAAGGGCATGTACCTTGGTTGCAGGCACATCCCCAGTGGGGGGTATGCAGAAGGCAGCTGATCGATGTTTCTCTCTCATCAATGTTTCTAACTCTCTATCCCTCTCCCTTCCTGTCTATAAAAAATCAATAAAATATATTTTTTTAAAAAATTTTAAAAAAAGAAAGATTGATCTTTGTCAGGGAAATCTGTAACCAACAGTGAAATGACCAGCTAGTGAAAGAAACGTGAGCTTGCCGGACAAGGATTTCGGTGTGGATTTTTGTCTTTATTCGATGATCTTACACAAACGACTGAAACATTGAAGAAAGAACCCGCCATCCTTACACCCACATCTAAGTGTTGCTCTTTACATTCCTTCGTTCAGCCTATATCCTCATAAGCTTTTTAGCAAGAATATGTGGCACACTTCCGTTTCATGGTCAAGACAGGATCAGAGGCCATGGATCCTGACAACAGATCGGTCTGTTTCATTCCGTCTTTTTCCGTGGTTACATCTACTGCCGTGTCTCGATTTATAAGCGAAACCTAGACAACCGACAAAAAAGTGTTTTGTAGTTGGTCGAAGAACACAGAAAACATCGCTGTCATTTTCGGTGAAGAAAGTCAATTTTGTACAGTCTATGTCAACATAAATAAAATGTGAATTTGTTCAATGGAAAAACAAAACAGCGAAATTAAAACGGGGGTGGGAGGGGGAGGTGGGGTGGAGAGGATAAGAGGGAGGGCTTGACCTTTGCTGTTTCAAAATGGCGGCTGCCAAGACCCTGGAGCCAAAAGGGAGGCTGCCTAAACTCCCTTCTTTGACAGAAAGGATGACTCCTTTATTCCCACACAACTGTGGACGACGAAAGGGGCCACATGCTAACCCCATGAGAACAGGGGAAGCCCTGCCTAGCAGTCTTGCAAACCGAGAGGCCTAAAGCCACTGCAGGGATGGTCTGAAGGGAGACTTTTCCTAAGAGCAGTAGTGGTGGGTAGTCCCGTCCTACCTAGGCCGGAGTCTTCCCAGACCAGGTCAGTGTTTACCTTAACTGAACCTATGGTCCTTTTGCGTCTAAGACATAACATACCTATGCTATAAAATGTCAGAGGAACTTGTAACATCCCGCCGTCCCCACTCTGCGACCTCCCCCCACCCCCTCCACACAAGCAAATGCGCCTGGGGGCTCTGCAGGACAGACCATAAATTCCTTCATTGCTATTGTTATCACGTGTATTATTGCCTGTTAACTATCTATCCTGCACCCACCTAAGAAAAAGAAGTAGGTGTGGCTCTGCCCAGTTTGGCTCAGTGGGTGGAGCCGACGTCAGCCTGCAGCAAACCTTAAGGTCCCGGGTTCGATTTCGGGTCCCGGGCACATGCCCGCCCGTCCAGCCGGGTCACAGGCTCAAGCGAGCCCCACTAGGGGGCGTGCAGGAGGCTGCCCATCCAAGATTCTCTCTCATTGATGAGGTTTCTCTCTCCCTCCCTCTCCCTTTCTCTCTGTAAAAAATCAATAAAATATTTTTTTTAAAAAAATTAAAAAGAAGTGTGCATCTATCATTTTACTTTTTATTCAATCCCAGAGGTCCCCCGCCCCATTTTGGTACCTCCATCACTCCCTCCCTCCTTCATCTATCACCAGTGGATTTCCTGTAACCCACTTATGTCTCCTCCCTGGATTGGATTGTTACGTATAAAACAAAGTGACGCCCCGGCCGGTTTTGGCCAGTGGGTAGAGCATCGGCCTGGAGACCGAATGGTCCCGGGTTTGATTTCAGTCAAGGGTGCAGGCCCGGTTGTGGGCTCGATCCCCAGTAGCGAGTGTGCAGGAAGCAGCAGATGGGTGATCCTCTCTCATCCTGGACGTTTCTCCCTTCCTCTCAGTAATCAATAAAAATGTGTTAAATAATAATTTAGAAAAAGGAATGAATAAAACAAAGTGAAAAACAGTCATTCTCTGGAGCATTGTCCCAAACCCTTGTGATTCTGCTTCCGGGCAAGTGTGGACAGTTTGGCTCAAGTAAACTCACACAAGTTCTTTACAGGTTTGCATGTTTTTCCGTGAACATGACGTATACACCTGCTGGTTTCTGAGGGCGAGGCAACAGAATCTGTCCATGAGGTCCTCTGTGAAACGGTAGAGGCGTCTGTTTCTGCTGTCTGTCAGAAGCCAGGTCACCCTTAGAAAGAGTGTAAAAAACAACAACAACAAAAGACAGACATTGAATTTACAAAGAGAAAACACACAGAAGCGAACCTCGGGATGATCCGAGGACTGTGAGAGGGAATCTCCCCTTCTCCTCACTCATACCGCTTTTGGAAAAATGGCAATGATCCTAACAGGTGAAGGTATGGAAGCTCTCAGAGACGCAAACAGACCGGGGCTATTTTACCCATTCTTAATCCTACCCAACCAAGTCTCCCTCTCCCTGGGAGTCAAGCTTGTGTGCCCACAGCGGTAGGTAGGGGTGCCCCACCGACCGACCGACCGACCGACCGACCGACTGATGGCTGTTTTAAAATCAGAACCTGTCCCCTTTCAATGAGGGCTTAGGACAGGGGCAACTATATTTTCCTGCTCAAATCGTCCCCAATTCACCTGGTAGGTTTGTCTTTGTCTGTCTGTCTGTCTGCGTGTTTGTCTTTAAGCCAGTGATGCCAACATTGGTTGTTGGTTTTTGTGGGGTGGGTATTTTTGGGGTTTTTTTGTTTTTGGAGGGTCATGTGTATGTAGACTTCAATGAGCCAGAGACTGAACCAAAAGGGGAGAATGATGATTTTTATTTTTCTAAATGTATTTTATTTTTTTTACAGAGAGGAAGGGAGAGGGATAGAAAGTTAGAAACATTGATGAGAGAGAAACATTGATCAGCTGTCTCCTGCACATCTCCTACTGGGGATATGCCCACAACCAAGGTACATGCCCTTGACTAGAATCCAACCTGAGACCTTTTAGTCAGCAGGCAGATGCTCTATCCACTGAGCCAAACCAGTTAGGGCTCCATAAGCTAGAATATGCGGAACACTTCTGTTTCATGGTCAAGACAAGATCAGAGGCCATGGATACTGACAACAGATCTGTCTGTCTTTTTCCGTGGTTACATCTACTGCCACGTCTCAATTTATAAGCAAAACCTAGACAACCTTCACGAATGTGTTTTGTGGTTTATCTAGGAAGAATACAGAAAACATAGCTGTTATTTTCGGTGAAGAAAGTCAATTTCGTACAGTGTATTTCAACATAAATGAAATGTGAATTTGTTTAACAGATAAACAAAGCAGCTAAATTAAAACCGGGGTTGGGATGGAGGTGGAGAGGATAAGAGGGAGGGGTTGACCTATGCCGTTTCTAAATGGCGGCTGCCAAGTTCCTGGAGCCAAAATGGAGGCTGCCTAAGCTCCCTTTTTGACAGAAAGGATGACTCTTTAATTCCCACACAACTGTGGACAAAAGGGGCCACATGCTAACCCCATGAGCTCAGGGGAAGGCCTGCCTGGCAGTCTTGCAAACTGAAAGGCCTAAATCGACTGCAGGGATGGTCTGAAGGGAGGCTGTCACTAAGAGCACTTGTGGTGGGTAGTCGCGTCCTAGGACTGAGTCTTCCCTGACCAGGTCAGCGTTTACCTTAACTGAACCTATGGTCCTTTTGCATCTAAGACAACATACCTCTGAAATGTCAGAGGAGCTTATAACATTAGCCCCCCTACTCTCCCCCCCCTCCCCCCCACCTCCGCCCCCCCCCCCCCATACACACACACACACAAGCAAATGCCCCTGGACGCCCTGCAGGAAAGAGACCATAAACTCTTTCATTTTTATTGTTATCAGGTGTATTGTTGCCTGTTACCTATCTATCCTACACCCACCTAAGGAAAAGAAGTAGGTGTGGTCCTGGCCAGTTTGGCTCAGTGGGAAGAGCCGATGTCAGCCTACAGCGGACCTTAAGGTCCCGGGTTCGATTCGGGGCCAGGGAGTATGCCCGCCCTGGTCACGGGCTCGAGCCCCACTATGGGGCATGCAGGAGGCCGCTGATCCCCAACTCTCCCTCATCAATGATGTTTCTCTCTCCCTCCCTCTCTGCAATCAATAAAAAAATATTTTTTTAAAAAAGAAGTATGCATCTATCATTTTGCTTTATATCCAATCACAGAGGTGTACCCCGACTCCCCACCCCACTGCCCCTTTCCTCCCTCCCTCCCTCTCTCCCTCATCTATTACCAGTGGATTTCCTGTAACCCACGTATGTCTCCTCCTTGGATTGGATTGTCACGTATAAAACAAAGTAACACCTAGCCGGTATTGGTCAGTGGATAGAGCATTGGCCTGGAGACCGAAGGGTCCCGGGTTCGATTTCAGTCAAGGACACAGGCCTGGTTGTGGGCTCGATCCCCACTAGCGGGTGTTTCTATCGCTCTCTCCCTCTCCCTTCCTCTCAGAAATCAATAAAAATGTATTAAGTAATAATTTAGAGAAAAATGAATAAAACACAGTGAAAAACAGCCATTCTCCAGAGCATTGTCCCAACCCCTTGAGGTTCTGCTTCCCGGCAAGTGTGGACAGTTTGGCTCAAGTAAACTCATAAAAGTTCTCTACGGGTTTGCATGTTTTTCCGTGAACACGACGTATACACCTGCTGGTTTCTGAGGGCAAGGCAACAGAATCTGTCCATGAGGTCCGCTGTGAAACGGTAGAGGCGTCTGTTTCTGCTGTCTGTCAGAAGCCAGGTCACCCTTAGAAAGAGTGTAGAAAACAACAACAACAAAAGACAGACATTGGATTTACAAAGAGAAAACACACAGAAGCGAACCTCGGGATGATCCGAGGACTGTGAGAGGGAATCTCCCCTTCTCCTCACTCATACCGCTTTTGGAAAAATGGCAATGATCCTAACAGGTGAAGGTCCTGAAGCTCTCGGAGACACCGACCGACCGGCCGGGGCTACTTTACCTGTACTTAACCCTACCCAACCAAGTCTCCCTCTCCCTGGGAGTCAAGCTTGTGTGCCCACAGCGGTAGGTAGGGGTGCCCCACCGACCGACCGACCGACCAACCGACTGATGGCTGTTTTAAAATCAGAACCTGTCCCCTTTCAATGAGGGCATGGGACAGGGGCAACCTATATTTTCCTGCTCAAATCGTCCCCAATTCACCTTATAGGGACAGAGAGGTTTGTCTCTGTCTGTCTGTCTGTCTGCGTGTTTGTCTTTAAGCCAGTGACGACAACATATGTTGGTTGTTGGTTTTTGTGGGGTTTTATTAGAAGGGTCATGTGTATGTAGACTTCAATGAGCCAGAGACTGAACCAACAGGGGAGAATGTGATGGTTTTTATTTTTTTTAAATATACTTTATTTATTTTTTTTACGGAGAGGAAGGGAGAGGGATAGAGAGTTGGAAACATCGATGAGAGAGAAACATCCATCAGCTGCCTCCTGCACATTCCCTACTGGGGATGTGCCCACAACCAAGGTACATGCTCTTGACCGGAATTGAACCTGGGACCCTTGAGTCTGCAGGCTGACGCTCTATCCCAGTGATGGCAAACCTATGACACAACTCATTTTTTTTTGGTTGATTTTTTTCTTTGTTAAATGCATTTAAATATATAAAATGAATATCAGAAATATAAGTCTTTGTTTTACCATGGTTGCAAATATCAAAAAATTTCTATATGTGACAGGGCACCAGAGTTAAGTTAGGGTTTTTCAAAATGCTGGCACGCCGATCTCAAAAGGTTCGCCATCGCTGCTCTATCCACTGAGCCAAACCGGTTACGGCAAGAATGATGATTTTTAAAAAGGGAACATCCCGAGAGGAATCTCATCTGGAGACCGACTAAACGTATGTCTGTTTGCCAACAGTCGTTTCTCCATGATGAACTTCCACGCAGAGCCCGAGCGACCCGATTCATGGGGGACCCTCCCCGCTCAGAATGGCCCCAAGCAGCCCCAGAGGATGGCAGAGATGCCTCTCACTCTCAGCTCAGCTCGCTACCCATGTGTCTCCATAGATGGGGAACCGGGCCGCGGTACCTTGAGAGTCCCCTTTTTGGGTGTACATACTCACCAACACTTGGGAGAAATTAGACTCAAGGGGTCCCTCCATCCAAGAAAACAAAAAAGCTAATCTTCTTTGGCAACCTAGCCCGCACCCCCACCCCCACCCCCGCCACTAGAAAGTGGGACGAGGGAGAGGTTTGGCCAGTTCCTGGCACCACTGAGTTGAATGCTACCCACCTTGCCTGCAGCTAGACCTGTTTTGGAATGTTAGGGGCCTGCCCCGTCTTTCCAGGCCCCTGTGGGCATGATCAGCTTCCTGGTTATCCTTATCATTTTTTTTGGCCGGGGGGGGGGGGGGGGGGGATGTAAAGTGCTTTATTGCTGAGGATCCCAAGAGCTTCAAGGCCGCTGTGTACAGTGAAATCCCCTACCCTGCGGAGGTTTTTGTGAGCAGGGACGGCTGGGACTTGAGCATTTCAGCCCCATGGAAGGCATGGCAGTGTAGTTGGGGGTGAGGGGAGGTAGGTAGGAAGAGACACAAGGTGTGCTGGGGGAAGGGGGGAGCAGACTGTGCTTGTCTCCCCAACTCTGAGCTCAGTGCATTCACCGATGTCACTATGGGAGCCTGGAATGGGCCATGGTGGGAGTATTTACACCACAGAAATTGCCCAGATGCTACATTCAAGGACTCTCCCTGCCCGGAGAACTGGTTTACCAGGGAACTAGGAGCATGCCGCACCTCCTGAGCTGGTTCTGAGTCCACCGCAAGCCTGGCTGCTGTGACAAGCTGCCACTCCCCCATGTGGGGCAGTGCCATCTCCCACGACCTGGACAGAACACAGGTGGGCTGGACAAAGGGGACCTGACCTGGGGATCCGGTCCCTGCCTGCAGCCTGCCCTGGCTTGGCCACCTCAGCCTGTCTGTCCACTGAGAGCTTCAGCGCCGGACTGAAGTGGTGTCCGCTGAAAGGCAACTCAGAGCGGAGGATAAAACCCTTTTGCTCAGTGGCTCCCAGCAGGCAAGAGGGCCTCAGAGGTAATAAGGGCTTGGTCACCCAGGGCTGACCAAGGGCAGCTGTGGGGTCTGAGATGAAAGGACTGGCCTCGGGAGCGGGGATCTGAGTGATTCACCGCAGGTCCTGGGAACCAGGCTGTGTGGAGAGTGGAGAGCCGGGCGCACACCTGTGTGCAGAACCAGGGCAGGAGAGCCCAGCTCCCAGATGGGGCAGGGAAATGACCGGCCAGGGTGGGACAGCACCTCTTAGCAGGCAGGAGGGTAGCCCCCACAGACACAGATTTCCGCTGGGCCCACACGGACCTTGGGGCTCAAATACACTCACAGGAAGCAACTCAGCTTTCCCCCTGCCTGCGTGATTCCCCTCTCCCCAGGCCTTCCCTGCCCCAGGCCCAGAGTCTCAGAAGCCCCTGACCTGAGGGCTGAGAGGAAGGGAGCTGGAGTGGGGGATGGGGAGTAGGGGGTGGGGTATGGAGCAAGCGGGAGGGGAGGAGGTCAGGGCGATTCATTCCAATGGATCTCACTCCAGGGCTTCATTCAAAAGCAGAAAGGTCTCCAGTGACCTCAGGGCCTCGGACCTCGCCTCCAGCTTCTCCAAGTCCCCCCACCCTCAGGCCCACAGCTCACCAACTTCGGGGAGGGAGGCTGTTTGAGAAACCGGCCTGGCCTGTCCGGGTGGAAAAGAGTGCCCTCTAACTGCCAACCCAGGAACAAGCCCTCACCCGTTTGGGAATCCCGGGAGGGGATGTGGGGAGCGAGAGGGAGGGGTTTGAGGGGCGTGAGTCCAAGGTCCAAGGCGAAGGTCAACAGTAGATCTCGGTGTCTTAGATCCCCTAGGAGGAGAGACATAGGTGGGAGTGGAGCGATGAGGGTCGCGGGAGGCCTGGTGAGGGATGATTTGACTCAATAACTCTGGGTCACCAACCGGCCAGCACACACTGCTCCAGTTGCCGGTTTTGATCATCCATCCCTCCATCCCTACCCCCCACCACACACATGGCTCCAAGTGTGCCACTCAGGACAGACACCCTTTTATCATTTATCTTTAACTTCCCTGTGGATGGATGGATGGATGGATGGATGGATGGATGGATCAGTGGGTGGATGGATGTGTTCTCCCTCCCACCCTCCCTCCCTTCCTCCCTCCGCCCATCCGTCCGCTCACCCTCTTTCCACAGGAAATCCTCAGTCTCATGTCACACACTCACTGGTGATTACACTCGCTGCCTCCTTCCTCCCTGTGAAAAAAGAGGAAGGAAAATGGACACACCTGAAAGAGCCCCACAGGCAGCAACTGTGAACCAAGTGCACACACATGTGTGCGTGTGTGGCATTTGTCAACAACGTAAGAAATGTTCCAACCTGTGCAGAATTTCTGTGAGTGTCTTTCAACCAAACTGTCCAGAAATGTCACTCGTACGCCGGGAAGCACAATCTCAATGGCGGGAGATGATGTTCCAAAGAATGGCAATGTCGATCCCCTTATTTTATACACTCCAACCCAAGGAGGAGACCGTACATGGGTTACATGAAATCCACTGGTGACATTTTAGAAAGACTGGAGAAAACAAAACGGGGAACCCACACACACACACATACATACACACACACACACACACACACACACACACGAGTCCTTTCATTGGGCGAACCAACCCTGACTCTAAAGTCATGATCCTGACCCCGGGAGTTGTATTAAAAATCAAGCTAAAGGAGTGTGAATGTAAACTGTAGGCTTATCAAAGGTTCAAAGGAGGTCTGTGTTTACCACCATTGAAAGAAAACAAACCAAGAAAGAGATCAAGGGTGGGTCAAAACATCCTCTCTGGGACTGGGAGGGAGAGAGTTCCTGCATCTGTCCAAGAGGGTCATCTGCAGTGTGAAAAGCCAGGGATCAGCAACAGGGGATATTTTCTTCCTCTCAGGGATCATGAAAAGCATCCATGACAGTAAGGGGGTGGGTATGGGGTGGGTGCTGTCATTGAAAAGGCTAGGTGAGCAGGGAGAGCTATGCCATTTACAGGCATACCCTATCCACTTTTCCTTTCACAGAATTTACACAATGACTTAATGTTTAGTTTTGAATGGCATTACTTCTTGAGTCTCCTCCTCATTGTTTCCAAGTCTTTGGTTGATACTCAGGTGTAGGACGGATGTATGTAAGTATGTATGTATGTATACTGTGTGTAAGCCCCAGGATGGACAGAATCTGGGGGGGGTTGGCGATTGGAATAGACTGGAATGGAGAGGAGGAGAGGGGGAGCAAGAGGAAGGGAGAGAGTTGGAGGGAGGCAGGAGGGAAGCTGGGGAAGAGAGGATGCCAAAGGACCTCGTTAGTCCATGACACCGGGCATGGCTCTTATTCTGAGTATTTTGTTTGTTCTCCTCGAATGACACCTATGCAGAAAACAACCTGTGTGAAGTTCAGCTAAGGTCACACACAAGAATAAGGACTACCCATTGACTGCAAGGCTCTGTAGTAGGTTGCCCGATGCTTGCTCTTGGCAGAGACTCAAATCTGAGGCAAGGGGAACAGCAGGGAAGCTGGAGTAGAAGAGGGAGAGGTGTGTCCCCTCTGTCTTGGCACCAAGTTTAGGGGTGGAAGGGCCAAAAAAATAGAATAAAAGAAAAAGAAAAAAGAAAGGAAGGAAGGAGGAGAGAGAGAGAGAGAGAGAGAGAGAGAGAGAGAGAGAGAGAAGAGAAGAGAAGAGAAAGAGAGAGAGAGAGAGAGAGAGAGAGAAAGAAAGAAAGAAAGAAAGAAAGAAAGAAAGAAAGAAAGAAGAAAGAAAAAGAAAGAGAGAGAAAGAGGAAGGTCCTCGGTTCAGTCCTGACTATGACTTTCTGGGACATGGCAGGGCACGGCATGGCACCGCACGGCACACCCAGTCGGTCGCCGCCAGTGGTGTGGTCTGTGGTTTCCAGCCAGAAATCCCTTTGTGGTCCACTTCAGTCCACCTAATACCTTTCCTGTCTGGGGAGAGTTCCTTTGGATCACAAGGACAAACCCAAAGGAAGACAAAGTTCAGAATGCCTAATTCACGCCTGCCCATTTCTACAGGACAAAGCGGTCCATAGTGTCCAAGTGACTTGACCTGCATTTTTCATGTCTGCGAAAGAAGTTTCCATTTGAGGTACAGGTACTGCTTTGTGTTATTTATCATGGATGTGCCTCCATCCAAAGTGCTAGTATGGCGATCCACTGCCTTCCATTCATGCCCCTCTGTCTGCCGACTGCGCAAGCGCTGTCCCTGATTTGGCTCCACCCTGTGACTACAACGGACCAACCCGGCCCTCTGTCCGACCTCGCTTTGAGGCTTATAAAAGCGGTCACCAGGAAGGTGGCACATGACAAGGACAGGTTGCATCGTCCTCACGTCATCATCAGAGTGGTGAGAACGCAGGGTCGGGTACTGCCGGGGGGCAGGGGGGGGGGGGGGTTGAAAGCTTCATATTCTCATTTTCTCTCTCTCTCTCTCTCTCTCTCTCTCTCTCTCTCTCTCTCTCTCTCTTGTCTCTTGTTTACACCTAGCAGTCAAGAAGGACAGACACTCCCACGATGCGGATGAAAGACTGTCAGTTAGACTTTGAAATTTCCTCCGCGAGTGAATATGGGGCGATTTAGGAATTTCCTTTCAGTGAACACGCCCCCACTGTGCCGCCGCCGCCGCCAATGCCAACAATGCCAACAATGCCGCCTGGAAACATCCCTAAAGGGTTGAAGCGTTGATAGGATTAGAAACAGGACGGGTAAGCATTGCAACGTGTTTTCTGGGGTTTTGTTTGAGAGACTCATAAATGTATAACGCTGTGATAAGCCGGGCTGTACATATAAATGAATGAATGAATAAATAAATAAATAAATAAATAAATAAATAAATAAATAAATAAGAGTAAATGTGGATTCATGATAAGAATGTATCATTGTATGCGGGCTGTACGTGAAAGAAAGAAAGAAAGGAAGAAAGAAAGAAAAGAAAGAAAAGCCCTAACCTGTTTGGCTCAGTGGATAGGGTGTCAGCCTGTGGACTGAAAGGTCCCAGGTTCGATTCCGGTCAAGGGCGTGTACCTTGGTTGCAGGCACATCCCCAGTGGGAGGTGTGCAGAAGACAGCTTGCAGGAGGCAGATGATCAATGTTTCTCTCTCATTGATGTTTCTAACTCTCTATCTCTCTCCCTTCCTCTCTGTAAAAAATCAATAAAATATATTTTTTTAAAAAGAAAGAAAAAAAGTGAGTATTCTGTCAACATTTCTTTGCTCTTCGGCCCTGCCCCCGCTCCCGGTCAAGCAGATCAAATAAAGAAAAATAAATAAAACAGAAAGTATCCTGTCGCCGAAACCGGTTTGGCTCAGTGGATAGAGTGTCGGCCTGCGGACTGAAGGGTCCTGGGTTCGATTCTGGTCAAGGGCATGTACCTTGGTTGCAGGCAAATCCCCAGTGGGAGATGTGCAGGAGGCGGCTGATCAATGTTTCTCTCTCATCAATGTTTCTAAACTCTCTGTCTCTCTCCCTTCCTCTGTGTGAAAAATCAATTAAATATATTTTTTAAAAAGTATCCTGTCAACATTTCGATCAACCCAAATCACTCTGATCCACAATCTAAGACTGAAGTCCAGGTCGGGCAATCTGGTAGACCCCGGCTCTCTATGCATGATGGGGTCCTTGCTTGAGACCAAGTCAGCCTCGGGCCATCTGGTCAAACCGCGCTCTCTCTGTGGATGGCGGGGTCCCCGCCGCCAGAGACGGGCTGTAAAATAAAATAGAATAAAATAAAATAAATTAAATAATAAAATATAAACCAAAATAATAGTAATAATAATAATAAACCAATAAAAAAAAAAACCAAATAAACAAACAGAAAAACCCCACCGGAAAACCTCCTTAGAAATGACATTGATCCAGCCTTTCAAGGGGCGGAGGCTTCTGCAAGCTCATGTGACCTGGCGCGGACTTGGTCTCTGAGCCAGGCCTAACCATCCACCCTGAGAAGGAGTCGGGGTAAGGCTGGGAGGGGGGAGGGGGGGAGGGGGGCGGGGGGCGGGTGGTTGGAAGTCAACCAGATGGCCCAGCCCAAGCGGGGCCAGAGAGCCAGCCCTGCCCTCTGCTGGTCGAGAAGCGCCAATGCAAGCCCCCATCCTGCAGCCTCCTCTAGGGAGGGCAGAGCCAGGTGACTGGACTTCCCCAGTTCTGGCTGGACAAGAGGGGGGAAGGACAAGCAGGGGACGCTGTCTGGGACAAGGCAGGGGCTGAAGGGTGCTCATGGATGCTGAAGGACCATTCAGATCAAGAAGTGTCCATGTGTGACTGCGGATTTACACACACAGATGCGCACGCGCGCTCCGGCACACACACACACACACACACACACACACCAACAACAACACAAAGGTATTAATCCACCTTTGTGTAGTAAAAAGTATACTTGTACAATGTTTTGGACTTGCATTTTGTGCTATCCAAACGGGGAAGTTAAAATGCCGGATCCGGGGCACAGGGAGAGGATAAAAGAGAGGGATTGACCTTTGCCTTTTCAAAATGGCGGCTGCCAGCCTAACTGGTTTGGCTCAGTGGACAGAGCATCGGCCTGCGGACTAAAGGGTCCCAGGTTGGATTCCGGTCAAGGGCATATACCTTGGTTGTGGACACATCACCAGTAGGAGGTGTGCGGGAGGCAGCTGATTGAGGTTTCTCTATCTTTGAGGTTTCTAAATCTCTATCCCTCTCCCTTCCACTCTGTTAAAAAATCAATGAAACGTATTTAAAAAACAAAATGGCGGCTTCCAAGTGACTGGAGCCCAAAGAGCGGGAAGTATGCCATGGTCACCCACATCAGGGGACAGTGCATGAACTCTAAGGTAGAGATCCACCTCATGCGCCGCATCCACCTGCCAGATGGCGAGATCTTCCGCAACTTCAAAGAGCTCTCCCGTGTTGTCCAGGAGATTGACAAGGAGATGATCCGGGAGCAGCAAGAGAAGCAAGAACGTGGAACTGAGGAAAGACAGGGCCGCGGCTGGCAGAGGTCGGGTTGACTGGGGCTGGGGCCTGGGCCAAAGAGCTAAAAATACAAAGCCGTACACATTTTATTCA